>NC_056562.1:33086144-33120432 GCF_013358625.1 Macadamia integrifolia
CTCCCTTCCCTCCTCCACCTTTGGCCATGGTTCTCTCTCCCTCTTTCCTCCTGGACCTTATGATTTATCTCCACTACGTTCTCTCTCATACTCTGCTTCGATTTGAGAAAACGAAAACAGATCCCACTGGAGTTTGCTTTGTCCAGCTGCATTTGGTAAAAGATCCCACCGGAGTTCGCTTTCTCCGTCAGGATCTAGTAAAATGAATGTCTTTTCCGACGAGAAGAGAGAGAGAGAGAGAGAGAGAGAGAGAGAGAGAGAGAGAGAGAGAGAAGTTGTTGCAATTGTGGATTGTAAATTTGTATATCTTTTTTCCATCCAACGGTTCAATTCAAGTTGACCAAATCCTACGGTCAAAATCCCACTAGCGTTCCTAATTCCTAGGTACTACGCTAGCATACCCATCCCTCTCCCTATTTATTTTATCTCTTATAGTTTTACCACTCATCATCCACCACAACATCCCCATTTCAGCCATACTAAGTTTGTTAAAACATTTTTTTTCTTTGCTGTCCAACATTCAGCCCCAACCGTTTGCTGGTCTTATAATTGTTTTATAAAATTTTCCTGTAGTTTTAAAAGGATACGTCAATCACACAACACACTGGATGCACTTCTCCATTTCATCTACCCTATTCGAATTCTTTGTATAATATCATCCTTTATTTCTCCTTCTTTATTCATGATTGAACCTAGGTATCTAAATTTATCACTTTGTGGTAACTCCCTAATATAGGAGTGAGTTCTAAGAAAGAACCAACCATACAGTAGGATCGATATTCTAGTAGCTGATAGAATCTCTAAGAAACATGCTGTCTAGAAATCCAGATTTGATAGTGGCGCAGGAAACTAGTTACAGAAATTAAAGATTAAAAATAAACAAAATAAATAGAGGAGAAGGGGGATAGGTTGGATCGAGTATCTCACCCGAGCTGTCTCTCACAGCATTGCATCTCATAGTTTTTCAGCACAAAGCTTTTTTTTTTTTTTNCCATTCTGTTTTTTTTTTTTTTTTTTTTTTTTTTTTTTTTTTATCATAGAAATAAAATTTCATTAATATCTTTTTGTTTCTTTTCTTTTTTCTTTTTTTATCTCCATAGAAAGAAAAATTCATTAAGATAGAGGAAATAAAATTACATGGCTGACAAACACATGGGATGGAGACAGCCAAGGGCAAGAGGGATCATTTCATTGGGAGGGACCACGGAAAGAAGTGGATACATGGCTGATAACCTGTAGCATGCTAGGCTTTACCTTGCAGTTTTAAGTATTTTGAATATGATCATTCTGCGTTAATTGTTATCATGCATAAACCAATTTTTTTGTTTTTCAAGAAGTGTGGCCTTGACTCGTGTTGACTCCTCCGTGAGTCTGTTTTTGACCCCTATCGTGGGTCTACTATATAAAAACAAAAAAATTAAATAAAAATTAGACAATAAAACTCGAGATCATTTATGTAAATCTTTCCAATATGTAATGACCCCACACGAGTGGAGAGAATCAAGAAGCGGGCTAGATTCTTTTCATAATTACACAAATGAAGATGACATTCTTTGAATGGCTTCATTTCATACCTAGATGTCCTTCCCATTTGTAATCATCACTTCCCATTTGTAATAGAAGATGATGCTACTGGACAATATATGGGGTAAAATTATAGTTTTCAGTACATATAGAGTGGAAACCAACCGACGGTAGCATGCTATAAAATTAAAACCCGTAGGTACTGTCCTTTTTTCTCTTTTCCGCAGGTAACCCTGTCAGTAAAGGAAACTAGCAAGAACTGAAACCTAACAAATGGAAGCATACACAGATCTTCTCCCTTTTCGTTTCCCTCTTCCTCTGCGTTTCCTTTTTGAAAATGTTGAGCGGTTTTTATCTAAAAAACAGTAGGCAGTTTTTGGTTTTATAAAAAAGTAAGTAGTATGTTATATTGACTGTAAGATCTTTTAACGGACACGTGTCACTAAATTAAATAGAACTGGAAGAGAATTGAAGAGATAGAAATTGAAAACGAGCCAAATCCTGGGAAAAAATTCGTCTGCAATTCCGAATTCGTACAATTTCGTGAAATACCACCTTCAGAGGGTGACACGTGTATTGATACCAATGCAATGATCCAGATCTGATTTAAATGCCTCTTCACTGATTTAATGTTTTATTAGTTGTACAAGATCTGGACTATTGTATTGGTATTAATACACGTGTCACCCCCTGAATGTGGTATTGTACGAAATTGTACGAGATCGGAATTACAGACGATTTCAACCCCAAATCCTGCAATCCGTATATTTGGAGCTCCATATATTTCTTCATTTGCTATGAGTAATCTATCCCTTAGGTAACCCTTTCAATCCATACTAGCATTTGATATGATGCTACCAAGTCAATTCCACAAAAGATTCATGAAAAGAAATAATTTAGCTCTTCAAACAATTTTCGTAAATAAGAGTTAAAAAACTACTATAACATTCAAACAATATAAAGAAAAAATAAATTAAGAAGAATCCAGCCGCAATCAAGACATATCCAAAGTGGTGCACACATACGAAAAATGATGTCAGAACCAATATAGTGACGACCCAAATCCTCATTCTCCATCTGAAACACTCGCATATCATCACCAACTACTTCTAGCTGAAGTCCAAATATATTGTCATCAGTGAAGTAGATACAATTGGGTTCGCATCCTTTATGGTTAGAGGCAAAGATGGCAAATGAGTCACTAACGCCCACAAACAAAGCACAGTTGTTCAAGCTCTTCACCTGTGTCTTCTTGCTCTTTAAAGCACCAACACAACAATCCTTGAGCTCTCTTCTCTTCCCTTTTCTTTTTCTCTTGGCTTGGAGTTAACCTCACACTCAAGCCTTTAATAGAATAAAGACATTACTCTCATAATATTAAAGCTGAACACATGGACATCTATGGAGGGGAAGACTTCCCTCATAAAAATTGCAACCTTGCATTTCTCAAAAACCATATTTTTTGCTTCCATAATGTAGAGGGCAAAAAAAAATTGAAGAAATAAGAACTTCGATGGATGGATTTGGCTTCGTGGTTAGAGATACATGGTCAATAAGTTTGAGCAACTGATAACCTGAAATGAATTCTTTGTAGCTATAGCATAGCTTACGCTAGCAGCAGGGGAAACAGAGCATCAGCCGTAGATAAGGTCCCAAAAATCATAAGAAATTGTGACCATTGATTTAAATAACGGTTAAATAATTATAGTCATAGATAAAGCATAAATTAAAAATCTTATTGACGTCGGCTGCATAGGCACTGACAGGCGCATCAGCCTACTGCCGTTAGTGCCTGCATCAGTAGCAGGCTCAGTCGAACCCTGGATGTTTGCGTCAGTGGCTGTTGCGTTGGTTGTCAGCTAGCTTTTATAAAAAAATCTGAAACGACTTGCCCGTTAGATCTGGATCGGTTAGATCTGATGAACCATATCAGCCCCAAAAGACATCTTCATTTTTGCTTCCATGTGCGTGCGCCAGACGCCAGTAGACCCACTTCCTTTAATTCATAAACCATCCCCTTTGCTTCTGAAAATTACAACCAGCCCCCTATTTGAAAAATTAATTTCTAAAAGCCCCCTCCTACACCGTGAGCTATTTGGTTTTTTCGGAGTTGGTTTTCCGGACCAGATTCACAAAAACGTTCGTAACTTCTTTGTAATGTATCCTAAACGAAGTGTGTTGAAACCATGACTCGAGGCTCTAAAACTTTTTAGAATACTCGATCGTTAGATTCACTCATGCAAAAAGATTATATTGCTCCTAAACCTTTTTGATGCCGCAAATTCCTTATTTAGAGTCAAAACATGACAAAATCAAGTGTGTTGGAAATATTGGTTTTTCTAGCAAAGTTACATGGAGAACATTTCTTCCAAAAAAATCATCTTCAGTTATGAAACTGTCACCGACTGCCACATAAGCTAGTTTTCGTATGCAAATGTCGTAACTTCTTCATACATTATAAAAAATGGACGTCATTAGGTGCATTGCACATAATAAATTACATTCTAACTTTTTATGAAAAATCTGTATTCTAGAAAAATCATTTTCACTACCGAAAATGCCCCTGAGTGTAAAAAAGTCAAATTTACCAGTTTTGACCTAGAATCCCACATTACCTACCATGGATGTACTAATCCACTCCATACACACCATATAGCATTGTTATCTAATCAAAGATATAGAATGTTGTCACGTCAACACTTTTGACCGTATCACTCAAATTAACCACGTTATCACTGTCACGTGGCTGAGGTTGCCAACAAAGACAACCATAAAACAACATACTATACTTAGATTATGTACATATGTTTTAGTCCGAATTTGATTAAATATAAATAGAACTATAGAACAGATTGAAGTCATGGTTTGAATTGATAATCACAAACCATAAAATATAATTTTACAAATTTTACTGAATTTGTATCGGTTATTTTACCCTGAAATAAACAGAGCCTTATGAACAAACATGGCAAAAGAGAGGTTAATAATAAGTAAAATACATTGAATGAATATAAAGAGAAGGTTAAGATATTGAAAAATTGAAACCAATAATGGGGAAAAAAAGAAGAAGGAAAAAAAGGCATACCTTGAAATCAATGTCTATGATAGATGTAGGTTTTATTTTTATTTTTATTTTTATTTTTTCATTTGAAAAGGTTTTTAACATAAAGGACATATGTAACGAAGATTTTTGTGATTCAAAACCTCTATCAAATAAAATAATCACTGATTGTTGGGCTCTAGACAAGGAGCAAATATGTGATTAGTAGCTTGTAAAGAACCCTTGCCCTATGTATATATGATCACTTCTAACAGATGTTACGCTTGGATTATGTACATATATATTTTAGTCAAAATTTGATTAAATATAAATAGAAAGAACAATAGAACAGATCAAAGTCATGACTTATTGATAATCTAATATCAGGAACATGGCATTAGAGAGGTTAAT
Organism: Macadamia integrifolia; assembly: GCF_013358625.1. Taxonomy (NCBI): domain Eukaryota; kingdom Viridiplantae; phylum Streptophyta; class Magnoliopsida; order Proteales; family Proteaceae; genus Macadamia; species Macadamia integrifolia. The sequence goes on from NC_056562.1 coordinate 33,091,120, forward strand.
AATAAGTAAAATGCATTGAATGAATATAAAAAGAAATTTAAAAGATTGAAACCGATAATGGGGGTGGGGGTGGGGGTGGGGGTGGGGGTTGGGGGAGAGGGGGTGGAAGGCATACCTTGAAATCAATGTTTATGATACAGTATTTTTTTTTTTTCATTTGAAAAGGTTTTTAACATAAAAGACATATGTAACGAAGCTTTGCGTGATTCAAAACCTCTATCAAATAAAATAATCACTAATTGTTGGGCTCTAGACGAGGAATAAATATGTGATAAGCAGACTATAAAGAACCCTTGCCCTATGTATACATGATCACTCCTAACAGATGTTACACTTGGATTATGTACATATATATTTCAGTCCAAATTTGATTAAATATAAATAGAAAGAACAATAGAACATATTGAAGTCATGACTTGAATTGATAATCTAATATCAGGAACATGGCATTAGAGAGGTTAATAATAAGTAAAATGCATTGAATGAATATAAAGAGAAGTTTAAAGATTGAAATATTGAAACCGATAATGGAGAATTGAAAAAAGAAGAAGAAAAAGAAAGCATGCATACTTTGAAATCGATGTTTATGATACATGTAGTTTTTTTTTTTTTCATTTCCAAAATGTTTTTAGCATAAAGGACATGTGTAATGAAGATTGGCATGATAAGAGAATATTTACTGATTATTGGACTCCAGAAGAGGAACAAATATGTGATTAGCAGCCTACAAAGAGTCCTTGCCCTATGTATATATAATCACTTCTAAGTTCTAACAGAGGTTACACTTACATATATTTCAGATGCTCTCATATTAGGAACAAACATGACAAAAGAGAGATTAATAATAAGTAAAATGCATTGAATGAAGATGAAGAGGATGCTAAAAGATTGAGATCTCGAAACTGAGAATTAGGAATTGAAAGAAGAAAAAGAGAACAGACATATCTTAAAGTCTATGTTTATGATACATGTAATTCTTTTCATTTGCAAATGGTTTTTTACATAAAGTACAAAGTTTAAAGGGAGGGCGTTGATTTAAGAACAAAGTTCAAGGGATGACAATAACCCATGTAACCCTTTTCATTTGCAAAGGGTTTTTCACATAAATGACACATATAATGAATATTGGCGTGATTATGTGCCTATATTGGGCAAAATCATTGCACGTCTTAGAAACCCGAAGAATTGAGTTCCGGACAAACAATGCAGTGGTCTTCCTTGTGACAAGCTTTGATGTGGCCTCGGAACCCCAAAAGTATAGGTACAGATGCCCTGCAGTAACAGTGGAATGGTTCGTTCTTTTTTTTTTGGTTTGATCATTTCATGACTTCTTTTTGGTTTCTGAATTGCAAGTTAGTTTTATAAGTCACAGGTAGGGTTGTAGATTTCTTGTTCTTTTCTTTCTTTGGTAGAATTTGTAGGTTTATCAAGGTTCTTAATCAAACACAAGAAGAATGTAACAGAAAGTGAAAGCGAGAACGAGAGGAACAGCAGCATCTCTTGAATAGTGGAAATAACAAATTTACCCTTTTTTTATTTGGGTACAAGTAGAACCGTACAAGTGTACAACCCCGATACTTGGTTCAATACTTTTTCACATGCATGAACCCTAGAAACCTAGATAATAATCGCTGATTCGAATTGGCAAGAATTGAGATGGTACTTAGCCGATTCTGAACAAAATCGGCCGGTTCAATCAATCTATTTCCAATTTTTTAAACACGTGAAGGAAAAACTTGAGTTTTTCTATCACAACTCTTGATACTTAACACCCCAAGATGCCTTTTTCCGCCATCTCAGAGGTCAATTGGATTCCATTATCACGGTTTGCACACACTTGACATCGTACCAATGCCCGACTTGCTGGTCCAATAATAATCGCGATCTACACGTGGGAATCACACGTACAATAGTCTTGTAAAGAACCAGATGTTCTGTACTGTTGAAGGCCAAGGACCACTCTCAGTCTGCATCTCTAAACAGGCAAAAGAAGTAAGTACCCCATCCTTCGTCGAGTCTCTTGAACGAAAATTAGGGTTTTGTTATTTCTTTTGATAATTTTTGTTTATTTTTGCATCACAGTCGAAGAAATTGAAGGAAGGGAGCATTCATGGCGGGTGGAGAACACGGTCACGGAGAGGGAGCCCATGGAGACTTCAGAGCCAAGGTATGGACTATGACCGGTGGCCCAAACTGCAGGCCTAAGCACTGGAAGCGAAACACGGCTATCGCCATGGCTGGGATCTTTCTTATTTGCATTCCCATCGCTATGAAATCCGCAGAACTCGAGGTTTCGATTTCTCTTCTCGTTACTTTTTGTGTTTACGTTATGGATTCTGTTGTCTCTGGTTGCTAATTGATCATTCTTTGGTGAATTTTGGTTTTGGTTCTTCTGTGAATTTAATTGTTGAATGGAATTGTATAATCTAATGTCTGATTGTAAATCGGGGCTAGTGTTTCTTTAGTATAACGTAGTGATTACCAGTAATTCAGATTTGAAAAATTCGCAATCGTTGACATCTAGCTTGGCGTCTTTGGGATGCTTTCTCTCATTCTAGGATAATTGAATGATTTCTTCATTTGCTTTTGGGGTTCTCAATTTTGGTGCTTAGTGCTATGTTTCTCGTGGGTGCTAGTGGGCCAGTAGTTGTAGACAAAGGAGTGTGTTGTGTCACTGGTGAATTTTTTTTTCTTCTGAAATGAACAATACAGAAAACTGCACACGAAAGAGAGGGATGGAAGGTTTCCAAAATTTTGAGCTGACTATGTTTCACCCTTCAAACCTTTTCAAGTTGAAGGTCAGGTGTTGGCCGAATTGTATTGGGTAAAGTGTTCTTCTAGCAATTGAAGGTCCAATGGAGGCATTCCCAAGTCAATAGAAGTCTGACGTGGTACTGGGTAGGAATTAGGTTGTTATTTGGAAAACTATGACATGTTAATCATGAGAGCATGACTCCATAGAACGTAAAAGGGATGCAACTCCTTTAGTGATAATTCAGAACTCTTGATTAAGGTGGGATTGTCAGTCATCTCTTATTGGGTTTTTCATTTTTATCTCTCAGACTTACTACTACAATCTTTGCAAAGGAAGCTTGTAGATCTGAACAGTTTTACCTGGTTCGGAAGTGAATTATAGATGTCTGAGATCAATTATTACTGCTGTTCTGCCAATTAAATGTTGACAACGTTTATTTTGTTGGCTGAGTTGATGAAAGAGGGGGAAAAAAAGGGAAAGGAAAGAACCATAGTGGAGGAGGGAAACATCAGTGGCAAGAACAATCACCAACTTATTAGGATAAACCCATGGTGTAAGCGTCTATTTATTCCTCATGGCTTCCGTTTTCTTGGCTCATTTTTCATAAATATGAATAGGTGGGGTGGAGCAATGTGCCAAAAAAGGGAGGGGTTGATGCATTAAAAATTGGGTGTTAATTTGTCATCAATAATGGGTTAATCTTATTATTTACAGCCATGTACAAGTGTCCAATTGTTCGGTTCATAACAGTCAAGTTGCACCGCTGTAACATGTTGGTCACAGGTTCAAAACTTGGAAACAGCCTCTCATGCAAACCAGGGGGTAAGGATGCATACATTTGCCCCTCCCAGACCCTACAGTAGCGGGAGCCTCGTGCACTGGGTTGCTCTTATTATTATTGTTATTATCTCATAGAGACACCCACACCCCACCACCGCACCCATGTCATTTCATGTCAACTTTGGGAAATCTGAGTGTACATGAATTGTATGGGTACCAGAACTTATTTGTGCAACTCTCATAGCTTAATGTGCACAATTTATTTTTGTCTTATTGTTGTTATTTTCTAGATAGGTTGAGTCCCTGTTTTGGGGTGAGCATCACATTTCTTCGAGTTCTAATTTATTAACGTTCTTTCTGGCACCCAAAGCCTTGTGTAGGAACTATTACTACTTTTAACTTGGAATTCAAGCCCACATTTGTTTTTGCCTTATTCATCATCCTTTTAGGGCCTTCACTACCACATTTATCTATTCCAATCGATAGTGCCGATAATTTTCTTGATGTCAACGACTATTTAAGTGGTATGAAACAGTGATTGTCACCTATCAGTTGCTTTTCAGAGGTTTTGCTGGGATGGAGGGAACTAATCTTCAGTTAATAGTTGGGGTGAAGGGGAAAGCTCTTAGAGAGCACTTGACATCCAAACAATAGCCATAAGGCTTTAAGAGTTTTTAGAAGAAATTTCTTAATAAAAAAATGTGCAGCTGCTGTTACAAAATAGGGGGAAGATTAGGCTATGGTCCTAGTAGTATTTCCCACAATACTGACATTAATTGGGGGCGGAAATTCATATGATGCACATAAACAAAATTCCTTGAAAATATTCAGAATTAAAAAGAAGGTGTTGATGTTTGATGGTATTTCCATATTGCAGTTGTCCTTTTGGTGCCTGTGGTGTTATTGGTCAAGAAACTACATATACAGTATTAATTATATTTTGAATCTATATTATTGGATATATGTGCATTTATACCTTAGTCTCTACCACTATCATATCCAGGTTTGCTCCTTTCTAGTTGTGTCAGCTAAGATTTTTCCCAGAGAAAGTTTGCAGGCCCATTTTCACAAATCAAAGAAACTAAAAAGAACTGAAAAAGGAAGCTTAGGAGGATTTACTGGGATATAATTTTTTTTCTTGGGAAGTGGGGTGGTTATGATATAGCTTCCCAAAAGTAAACATATATAGGCATATAAATTGATTCATATAAGCTAAATTTCAATTCATGTTATGAACAATCGAACATCTTACTATATGCACCTTTATATATTTTAATTGATTTAATAGGTGCATCTTGTTGTAATCAAAGTGGTGAATTGAAAAGTTACCTTATTTTGATTGCCCCTTGTCTAATTCCCATTAGTTCTTTAAGTTGGATGAAAAAGGGTTTCCAAAATAATTTGAGAGTGATTCGATTTCATTGTCTTGCACTTTTTCTGAGTACAAGAAAAAGGCAAAAAATAAAGTTTACAATTTCTCCTCTCCGACTTTGTTCATGACAAGATTTTCCCTATTTTAATACACATGTCTGCCCGTGCATTGGGGCAAATAATCTTAGTGGTCCTAGGAAGCATATAATCTAGGCTGCTATTATTGACAGATGATCTTTTTATAATTAGATGATATCATTACCCACATTTATGGTGAGAGCAAATAATTTGGGACCTAAGAACCCATGATGGTTAAACCCCTCCTTTTCTTCGGATTTTGGGTCTCCATTTTGTGGATTTCGGGTCGAAACCCCTCCTTTTCTTTGGCTTTGTTCAGCGGTGAGACCCTCCCAGCAAAATCCTTGGTTTTCTCCAAGTTGTTTATTTTTTATTTGGGAAAAGGACAGGTATGCTACCTTAACACCTAGGAATAAGGTATGCTAGCGGGATTTTAACCATTAGATGAAACATTAAAAATGTGATCCGTTCATGTGGTGGGGTCTTACAAAACCTGTTCAATACTGCCGCTCCACGGTATTACTCCCCCAACCATGGCCCCTTCTTCGGCCAGTGTGCTCGAAGCATCACCGCCAAGTTCAAGAGTTCCTGCAAATCGTTAGAAAAAGAATAATAAAAAAAAAACCACTCCTGTCGCCGATGTTCATGCCGCTCTCTCTAAATCGAGAGAAGAAAGGGAAAAAACCTGTCGCCGCTCTCTGCAAATCGATAGAAGAAAGGAAAAAAAAAAAACCGTTGCCGGCAAGTTCATGAGAAAACAACTCCTGTTGCGGCAACAACGGCGGTAGCAGTAGCTCAAACCAGAGGAGTTGGTGGAGAACCTATCCTGTTTGCAGCAGCGAGTCATGGGGAGCAATCTCTCCTGCCTGCGGCGGCGGCGGCGGTGGGGCAATAGCAGCGGCAGCAGCGACGGCGGTAGCAGCGACGGCGGTAGCAGCAACAGCAGCTCAAATCAGAGGAGTCGGTGGAACAGTGGCAGTAGCAGCTGCTCTCTGCAAATCGATGGAAGAAATGGAAAAAAAATGTCGCCGATGTACACGCCGCTCTCTGCAAATCGATAGAAGAAAAGAAAAAGAAAAAAAACTGTTGCCGGCAAGTTCATGAGAAAACAACTCCTGTTGCGGCAGCAGCGGCTCAAACCAGAGGAGTCGGTGGAGAACCTCTCTTGCTTGCAGTAGTGGAGGAGGCAACAATGGCGGTGGCGGCAACAGAGATGTGCGAGCTCCCTTCCCTCCTCTAGCTTTGGCCATGGTTCTCTCTCCCTCTTTCCTCCTGGACCTGATGATTTATCTCCACTACGTTCTCTCTCATACTCTGCTTCGATTTGAGAAAACGAAAACAGATCCCATTGGAGTTTGCTTTGTTCGGCTGCATCTGGTAAAAGGTCCCACCGGAGTTCACTTTCTCCGTCTAGATCTAGTAAAATGAATGTCTTTTCCGACGAGAAGAGAGAGAGAGAGAGAGAGAAAAGGTGTTGCAACTGTGGATTGTAAATTTGTATATCTTCTTTCCATCCGACGGTTCAATTCAAGTTGACCAAATCCTACGGTGAAAATCCCACTAGCATTCCTAATTCCTAGGTACTACGCTAGCATACCTATCCCTCTCCTTATTTATTTTATCTCTTCTAGTTTTACCACTCATCATCCACCACAACATCCTCATTTCAGCCACACTAAGTTTGTTAAAACATTTTTTTTCTTTGCCGTCCAACATTCAGCCCCAACCATTTGCTGGTCTTATAACTGTTTTATAAAATTTTCCTGTAGTTTTAAAAGGATACGTCAATCACACAACACACTGGATGCACTTCTCCATTTCATCTACCCTATTCGAATTCTTTGTATAATATCATCCTTTATTTCTCCTTCTTTATTCATGATTGAACCTAGGTATCTAAATTTATCACTTTGTGGTAACTCCCTAATATAGGAGTGAGTTCCAAGTAAGAACCAACCATACAGTAGGATCGATATTCTAGTAGCTGATAGAATCTCTAAGAAACATGCTGTCCAGAAATCCAGATTTGATAGTGACGCAGGAAACTAGTTACATAAATTAAAGATTAAAAATAAACAAAATAAATAGAGGAGAAGGGGGATGGGTTGGATTGAGTATCTCACCCTTCTCTAGGGCATCTCACCCGAGCTGTCTTTCACAGCACTGCATCTCATAGTTTTTCAGCACAAAGCTTTTTTTTTTTTTTTTTTTTTTTTTTTTTTTTTTTTTTTTTTTTTTTTTAATTCAATCGTGGGCTGTTGATCAGCCTTCTTCCTTTATTTATAAACTTTAAATTGATTACAAAACTTTCCTAACTATTACAAGGAAATATGAAAATGAAAACTCTTTTTTTCTGAAGTTGATTCTTGGCCCTCTTCTTCTTAGGCTTTGATCTGCATCACTCGCTATCATCAATTTTCACCATCTCACTCTCAGCCCCTATTGTTGCTAAAGTTACAAAGCATATACTCTGTTTTTGTTCTACTTATCTTTAAACCTTTTGGTTCCAAGGGTGATCTCCATAAATCCAACTTTGCATTTATCCCAGCATTATAATACCAAATATTGATTAACTAATGCTTGAGCTGTTATATGTTCCAGTAAGCATGAAAAGCTATTTGTGATGTAATCTGAATCTGAATAATCTGACATTGTATTACCAAATGTTGATTAATTAAAAGATTTATCTGTTAGACGTGGCAGTAAGCATGATAAAAGTCAGTTTAGAAATTATGCTCTACTTTATGACCCAAAGTGTCGTGAGGGACCATCAATAGTAACTATCTTATTTATCACTCAGGTCTCCGATCTGACATATTCGTGCCGGAACCCTAGTTAGAAGTAGGCTTCCATCAATCAGTTAAACAAGCTCTCCTAAGATATTAAATCTGCGAGTCTTTGTTCATTTGTTACTTTTACCAAAAATATTTAGGTTGAGAGCTAACGAGATCATATTTTCTTGCAGCAACGGCCTCATCCTCCTGTTCACCCAATTCCTTCACAGCTCTGGTGCAAGAATTTCGGAAATAAGGAATACTGATCATACTTGGTGGTATTAGTGGATAGTGTTCAGACATCCTGAAGTTGTCAAGGAAAACCAGTGTGGCATTTAAATTTGGTAATTACTGTTATCCATGGTTGCTTTTTAGACAGTGTACGTATGTTTGAATCATTGTCATGCTCGAATGGAGCATCACAGTAGATCTGTGTGTTCTTAAGAGAATAAATCTTGGAAAATCAGGCATTTTTTGGGACACTCAATGTTTGAATGCATTTTTGTGAACTTCCTTCAGGGGCTTTGCCAATTGTGAATTTGTGATCTATATTGGTCTGAGATGTTCAAGTCTCTCTCTTTATTTCTGGGTGGATGGGGAAGGGGCAGAAATAGAAAGGAATCCTGCTGGAATGACCAGCATAAACCATTGGCTAAAACTATTGTTAATAGGGAATTGTTCTCGGAACGAGATCTGCTGGGCACCCAATGTGCATCTGACAGTTGGGAGCCTCCTTGGGGTGTACACTTTGGGGGTGTATGCGTAGAGGATCTGGTTCCATCTCTCTCTTGGAATGTAAAAATGGAATAGCACTGCAAGGTTAATACCTTTTATGCATGGGGAAGTTGGAGCTCTCTAGAAAGTCTCGATTACCGGTTATAATCAGCTTTAGCTTTGTTATTGCATAAATGCAAATCTCTCTTGACGCAGGGTTTGGTATATGGTCTGAGTTCCTTGTGCTTTAGATTCCAAAACCAGTTGGTCCGCATATAGTCTGTCGGGAGTCTTTGAGTCTTGAGTCTCTTGACCATCTGTGTTGGCTTTCGGGAAGTGGCATTTCTACCCAACTTGCAGGTGGTGCCCGGTATCATCACCCTGCACTCTCCACAGCAAACCATCCCCACTAATCCCCTGCCCCAACTCAAGCCTCCATTCTGTGCTTCCTTTTTTTTTTCGAGCATTCGAGTTGCAATGTTAGAGGAAGTTTCGAGATATTTCTTTGGTTTTGGTCACCTTCAGGGTGTCAAGAATTGGTGAATCGGATCGGAAATCATCCAATTGGACCATGATCAACATCATGGGCACGAACAAATGTCGTCGCAATTGGAAAATACTTGCTCAGAGCCGAAATAATTCTATGATTTGCATTTGGAGAATCTAAAGTTATTGCAGCGGCACATGCTCTCTCAGCACCAACCTTGACTTGTTTTTTATTACCTCTCGGCTATCTGCATCTCCGAAATACACGGGAAGATCAAGTGCACGCCAACTGTCACTCCCTCACTGAAATCACAAAGGAAAATAACTAGAGCTAAATATGCTGACCTACATTGGAGTTTCACTCCTTTGGCACCAATGCTTAAACATAATTAAAAATCATGGTAGGCTTACCTCTCATCCTACAAGGATTTTATGTAGAATAAAAGTCCAATGGTTATCTTTGAAATTTTTACTGCTGCAATAGGAAGCAATTATGGGAAAGAAACTCTTACCCTCTGACAACAAGAGCAACAAATGGAATTAGACATTCAGAGAGCAACTACGCTATGATCTGAGAAAAACACAAAAATTACTTTCATATTCAGGAAAAAACAAGGATAATCTCATGGCCCATACATACTAATTTGACCTTCTAAACCATCTTAAACTAGTCTTCTGAAGGAGGATTGAGGATAGGGGAATACCTGACCGACACATTAAAACCCACATATGATATGAAAATATTGTTTGAAGCATAATATGCCATAAATAAGCAGTAATTAGGCCCGATCATGGTTGAACCTAATAGTTATCATGTGGCAAATCATTAAGGGCACAAATTTTGTGCATAACTATGCCTCAGTCTAATTGTTGGACTTTGAAGCAGCTACATCAAGGCATCAAAGTTGAGCTATAATTTGCATAATCAAGAACAAATCACTATTGTTCCAAAAGCAATGACACCAACAATAGAAAATAGAGCAAAAGGGTCTTCAATCACTATAAATCTGTAATAGTTTCTGTATACAAATGTTAACGATAGTTGAAATTCCTGAAATCTGGTTTCCATAAGGGACTCAAGCTCAATCTTGAAACCAAGAATATCTTGAAGTCAATGTTGATGTTCCACGTAGGTTCTTTCACTGGCAAAGTTCCTTCTCCACAAAGGACACAAGTGATGGACAATTTCATGGCTCTCAGCACTATGTGTGGCAAAGTCATTGGCCATCTTCGAAACCAGAAGACATTCCGGACAAACGACAACTGCATTATTCCTATGTCGATGCTTGATGTGCTCCCTGAGTCCAGAAAGAAACAACAACAATGCATTGCAGAAACACTTTAAAGGTCATTGCTCTCGATTACACTCAAGCCTCTGCTGTTGACCCTTACCCATTCTATAAACAATCTTGCAGGTCAGGTTTTTTGCTGAGGTTTCTCATTTGCAGGTAGGGTTGGTTTCTGGTTTGAGGATTGCAGGTGTTGGGTCCCGATACGCTCTGATACCACTTGTTGGAGAAAAAAATTGACGATTTGATTCCCTACCTATGTGTAAGACATCAAAGAAAGTTTGACAACACTATTCACCACTATTCACATGAACAGTACTATAAATAGTACATTCAATGGTAACCGTGCGATCCCACTACAATACAAAGTTACAAAAAGTAAAAAATACATCAGCATTTTTAACGTGGAAAACCCTCTCAATGAGAAAGAAAAAAACCACATGACCTCGTTTAGGTAAAACTTCCACTATCAAATAATGGGATTACAGAGTACTTTCTAGATACACTAGAGGCTATCGATAAACATCAAGAGCAATACCCTACTCCTAGATAACAAAATATCTCACCAAACTTTGGTAGAACTCTATAAAAGTATAAGACTCTCACCTGATCGTACTCATTATCATAACTCTCTCCTTCGCTCTTTGCTATGAAGGAGGAAAATCTCCTTACTTGGGCTCTCTCATCCAAGTGTGCTTCTTGGGGTTGTTGAACCCTTCTCCAACAAGTGGTGTGAAAATATTGTTTGAAGCATAACACGCCATAAATAAGCAGTAATTAGGTCCGATCATAGGAAGTTAGATGGTTGGACCCAATAGTTACCATATGGCAGATCATTTAGGGAACAAATTTTGTGCATAACTATGCCCCAATCTGATTGCTAGACTTTAAAGCAGTTACATCAAGGCATCAAAGCTGAGCTATAATTTGCAAAATAAAAAACAAATCACCATTGTTCCAAAAGCAATGACACCAACAATAGAAAATAGAGCAAAAGGATCTTCAATCACTGGCAATATATTGGTATTAGAGCGTATTGGGACCCGACACCACTTGTTGAAGAAGGGTTCAACAACCCCCAAAAGCACACTTGGATGACAGAGCCCGAGTAGGGAGGTTTTCCTCCTCTATAGCGGAGAGCGGAGGAGAAAGTTATGATAGTAAGTACGGTCAGGTGAGAGTCTTATACTTCTATAGAGTTCCACCAAAGTTTAGTGAGATATTTTGTTATCTAGGAGTAGGGTATTGCCCTTGATGTTTATTGGTAGCCTTTAGTGTATCTAGAGAGTACTTTGTAATCCCATTATTTGATAGTGGAAGGTTTACCTGAACGAGGTCCCGTAGTTTTTTCCTTTCTCATTGAGAAAGTTTTCCACATTAAAAAAGCTAGTTTATTCTTTATTTTCTTTAACTTTGTACCGTAGTGGGATTGCACGGTTACTATTCATGACTGCACTATTCACAATACTGTTCATGTGAATAGTGATTAATTGTGTTGTCAAATTTCCTTTAATGTCTTACACGCAGGTGGGGAATTGAATCATCGATTTTTCCCCCCAACAAGTGGTATCAAAACGTATCGGGACTCAACAATAGGTAGGTTTCTTTCTCAGACGAAAGATTATGGTTTCTTGTTAGGACGTAACACACAATGATAACTATCAAGAGTATCGAGGGGGTAGAAGAAGCGTCTCTTGATTCTTCAATAAAGGAATTAAAAAAATTACCCTTTTATTTGGGTACAACCCCAGAAACTTGTCCAATACATTTTATTTTTTATTTTTACTGTTTTACCCTCTTTTGTTCATTACAACACCAAAATTGCTGTTCCAATATTGAATGCCTGAAAGGTTGATGTCGTGCATGAACCCCAGAAACCATGCGATAAGATTCGATGATTAGAATTGACAAGATACTTGACACCTCCAAGATACCTTTTTCAGCCATCCAAAAGGTTAATTATATTCCATTATCATGGTTTGCACATAGTTGATTATCATAGATATTGAAACATAACTTTTCAATAGACATAGTGAAGTATTATGATGGATATGTTGTCAGGTACGGTAAGTTAGCGGACAAAACCAATGGGGTACATAATGATTGATGATGGATCATTTAGCAAGGATATGAGTGTCATTTCAAAAAAGGAAAGAGAGAGACACACTGGGTGCTAGTATATGGTATGCCGACAGTATACCTAGCTTTTTCCCCTAAAAACAAAGGGGGAAAAAACGAGAGACATGGTGAAGTATAATGTTTTTTGAAAGTGTTCATAGCATCCTCTTACTCTTCATTATCCATAGTGAAGTGTTGGCATGTGACCCACCATTTATGTACTGCCATGTAATAGACAGCGAAGCAAAACACTTCACTATGCAGTCTTTCCCATTATTTATTCATGCAGATATGCTTCAAGTCCATTCTGTGGTTGTCCCAAGGTTACCACACAATTCATGATTCAGTTTAATTTTTATTTGGTTCCCAAGTCATGATATTTTTTATTATTTTTTTATTTTTTTTTAACGAATCGTGATTCATAGATCACTTGGGTTTGTTAATTAGCAAACTTAGCTTAGGTTAAAGATCTATGCAATGAATTTACATCGCATGGGAAGGGTTCAGCCAGTGTCTTAGGGTCCTAAAATATTCCTCACCCATTGAATGAAGTCGATAATACCTTTTTATTATTGTGCAATAGTCGATAATCTTGTAGTGAAAGTATAGATTTTTCATAGCATCGTCTTAGTCTACATCTGAAAGTCATGGTCAAGGGGTTCTCATTCCCCATCGTCTAAGGAAAACTCGAACTTTATTTTAATTTTATAAACTTCTCTTTATCAGGTAGGCACAGTGTCTTCGTTGCATGATTTATCTGATTCATCCAAGTAGGTGAGTCGATTCTCCATAAAACAATAAAGATCGAATTCCCCTTCAACAAAGAACATCTTAAGCCACCACAACATAACATTTGGATTGGACTTGAAAAGGTATTTTGACTTCTTACAATGTTGGGTACATGGTTTTGGGTATTGGGAGCGGATCTGTGTCATAGTTGATACCTGATCAATACCATATCAGCTATCATGATCGATACTGATATCTAACTGGTACTGTATTGGTGTTGTTGAAACAGGAGAGGCAAAATCGTCCAAAAAAAACTCTGGCCTATCCATGTACTGCCCATCTATTACATGGCGGTATATTGGTGATCTTCAATTTTTTTCAAGTTGAAGATCAGGTGTTGGTCAAATTGTATTGGGTAAAGTGTTCCTTCTAGCAATTGGAGGGAGCGATTACTTTCTGCAATGAGTGCGGCGGTGCGGTGAGCATCGAATGGTTAAGAGCAATTCAACACGGGACTTGAAGTTGTCTCGATCATCCGATGCTCATCACATCACCACACTCACTACGAAGGATGTTTCTGCATAGTTTGTTAATTTGACAAACTATGACATGTTAATCATGAAAGCGTCATAGAACATAAGAGTGATGCAAGTCCTTTAGTGATGCTCCATAACTCTTGATTAAGGTGGGATTGTTAGTCATCTCTTATTGGGTTTTTCATTTTTATCTCTCGGACTTACTACTACAATCTTTGCAAAGGAAGCTTGTAGATCTGAACCGTTTTATCTGGTTCGGAAGTGAATTATAGATGTCTGAGATCAATTATTACTACTGTTCTGCCAATTAAGTGCTGACAACATTTATTTTGTTGGCTGAGTTGAAAGAAAAATAAAGAATAAAAAAGGAAAAGGTAAGAACCATAGTAGAGGGGGGAAACGTCAGTGGCAAGAACAATCACCAACTTATTAGGATAAACCCTTGGTGTAAGCGTCTATTTATTCCTCATGGTATCCGTTTTCTTAGCTCATTTTTCATAAATATGAATTGGTGGGGGTAAAGCAATGTGCCTAATAAGGGAGGGGTTAAATGTGTTAAAAATTGGGTGTTAATTTGTCAACCAGAATGTGTTAAATCTGCTTCTTATTTACAGCCATGTACGAGTGTCCAACTGTTGGGTGCATCTCACATAGACACCCACACCGCACCACCATACCCATGTCATTTCATGTCGACTTTCGGAAACCTGATTGTACATGAAATGTCTGGGGACTAGGGCTTATTTGTGCAACTCTCATAGCTTAATGTGCACAATTTATTATATCATATTTTGGTTATTTTCTAAGAAGGGAGAAGTACATAAATTATCCAAACCTGACCTGGGGAGATAGGAACAATAAATAATAATATCAGGTTCTTCGAGTCTGATAATTGGAATAAGTCCAATCTAAATCCTTCAACAAGGATTCATTGGAGGGCAAGTCTAATGTTAGCAATTACGGTAATTTCAGCTCCGCCAATAGCATATATTTAAGTTGTGGCAGTTAAAAAGTTCGTAGTTGAACTTTGGAATGGGTCGATCGGTTCACCTCATAGTGTATACCAGTCGTCTTGTCCCTTTTGCCAACGATGCGCTCCTAGCCTTAATTGGTTGGGTTATGCTTCCGATGCTGTTACTTTGAAGAATTAGAGTGTTCAAAGCAACCCTATGCTCTAGATATGACCATATATAGGATTTCGATCCTATTACATTGGCTGGTGTTGACTACATAGTTTTCAATGCGGAGTTGTGTGTTTGAGTCGTTAATTTCGTGCTTAACGGGGTTGTCAAGAATTTGTTATCTCATTCCTCTTTATATAAAAATAGGTTGGGTGATGTATTGCCTTGGTGGTGGACGAACGTAATGCATGTATGACTCTTTGACTTGACTGATCTATATAGTATATCAAGTAGACAGTTTGTAACTTGTTATAGATTAGTCGCTATAAGCATGTGGTTGATTTGTAGTGGTGTATCAGATTGACAGCTGACACTTATTATAATTAGCTATAACCTGTCAATCTTTTTGCATAGATCTTTGTATTCGTCCTTGTTTAGAATCTCCATGTAATTGATCCCATTAAGATGGGATAAGATTTTGAATATATATATATATATATATATATATTTCTAGATAAGTTGAGTTCTATGTTGTGGAGAGAAGGAATGCGCAACCAATGTTACAAAATAGGAGGAAATTAAGCTATGTGTAAATGTTGAAATTGGGGGCGAGTTACTCAACTCAAATCTGCCTTATTCCAACTAAATGTGGTCAGTTACATGGATATTTCTCCAATCAACTCTATTCAAAGCCATACATGGTCCCAGTCTTAAGCTATATATGTCTTTCCTCACCACTTATCTTATGGTTATTTTAAGCCTACCTCTAGCTCTTTAAGCACTTTCAATTTGAAATAGATCATTTATCCATACCGGAGCATTCAAAAGCCTTCGTTGCACATCCATGTCACCTCAGACGAATTTCTCACAACTCATCACTAATAGGGGCAACTCCTAGTTTTCTCCTAGTTGTTTATTTTTTATTTTATCTCTTCCAGCTTTATCACTCATCATCCACCACAACATCCTCATTTCAGCCGCATTAAATTTGTTCAAATATTTTTCTTTACAACCCAACATTCACCCCCATCTGTCTGCTGGTCGTATAACTGTTTTATAAAATTTTCCTTTGAGTTTTAAAATGACACATCAATCACACAGATTCACTTTTCCATTTCATCCACCCTATTCTAATTATAACATCATCATTTATTTCTCCTTCTTTATTCATGGTTGAACCTAGGTATATGAAGTTATCATTTTGTGATAACTCTCTATCATCAATTTTCACCATCTCACCTACAACCCCTATTTTTGTTAAAGTTATACAGCATATACTCTATTTTTATTCTACTTATTTTTAAACCATTTGATACCAAGATTGATCTCCATAAATCCAACATTATATTTATCCCAACATTATAGTACCCAAAATTGATTAACTAATCCTTGAGCTGTTTTATGTTGCAGTAAGCATGAAAAACTATGGGTGACAAGTTATTTGAATCAGAATAATTTGACATTATATTACCAAATGCTGATTAATTAAAAGATTTATCTGGTAGACGTGGCGGTAATCATAAAGAAGGCAGTTCAGAAATTATGCTACTTCATGACCCACAGTGTCGTGAGGGACTATCAATAGTAACTATGCTATTTATCACTCGGGTCTCCGATCTGACATATTCATGGCGTTGTTCTAGTTAGAAGTAGGCTCCCATCAATCAGTTAAACAAGCTCTGCTAAAATATTAAATCTGTGGGTCTAATGGAGCGTCACGGTAGATCTGTGTGTTCTTAAGAGAATAAATCTTGGAAAATCAGGCATTTTTGGGCCGCTCGGTATTTGAATGCATTTTTGTGAACTTCCTTTAGGGGGCTTTGCCGATTGTGAATTTGTGATCTATATTGGTCTGAGATGTTCAAGCTTCTCTTTATTTTTGGGTGGATGGGGGAAGGGGCAGAAATAGAAAGGAATCCTGCTGGAATGACCAGCATAAACCATTGGCTAAAACTATTGTTAATAGGGAATTGTTCTCCAACGAGATCCGCTGGGTGCCCAAAGCGTATCTGACAGTTGGAAGCACCTTGGGGTTAGGAGTGTGCTATGGGGGATGTGTGCCCGGGTGCCATCAACCGTCAGCACTCAGCACGATTGTAGAGGATCTGGTTCCATCTTTCTTTCTTGGAATGATAAAATGGAATAACACTGCAAGGTTAATACCTTTTGGGGAAGTTCGAGCTCTCTAGATTACCCATTATAATCAGTTTTGGCTTCGTTTTCTCATAAAATGCAAATCTCTCTTGACGCAGGGTTTGGTATATGGTCTTGAGTTCCTTATGCTTTAGATTCCAAAACCACTTGGTCCGAATATATTCTGTCGCTAGTCTTCGAGTCTTGACCATATGTGTTGGCTATCGAGCAGTGGCATTTCCAACCCACTTGCAGGTGATGCCCGGTAACATCATTCATCACTCTCCACTCTCCACTCTCCACTCTCCACTCTCCACAGCCAACCATCCCCACTAATCCCCTGCCCCAACTCTAGCCTCCTTACTGTTAAGAGGAAGTTTCGAGATATTCGAGTCCCCATGTTAGAGGAAGTTTTCAGATATTTCTTCGGTTTTGGTCACCTTCAGGTTGTCAAGAATTGGTGAATCGGATCAGAAATCATCCAATTTAGGTTGGAATCGGTCATCAATACTGATTCTTGATGATTTTTTTTCTCTGCTAGAAGGTCAAATTAAATTAAAATGAAGAATAAAATATAACTAGAAAAAAAAAAAAAAAAAACAATACTACCGCGAGAAGTGAGTCCCCACTTTAAACATTGCCATCAGCTGTCTCGTAAGTCTATATCTAAGTCTTGACATTGCATCTTTTGCCTATTTTTGTATAAAAATATATAATCGTAAAAATATTTGATTTTAGGGTTTTTTCACATCGATTCATGTCAATTCTAATCGGAATTGAAACAATCACCACTTTCGTTCCCCATTATGCATTTAAAACGCTGTGATTAAGGGTGTCAACCGATCGGATCAGTCCCTAGTTAGTTTATTCGCGTTTAAAACGCGTTTAAAACGGCGTCCCCTTTTTTTGCCGTTTTAAACGCCGTTTGCCGAATTTTTCACAGAAATTCGGTAAAAAACGGGAACGGGGCTATTGAAAGTTTTTTTGCCGTTTTAAACGCCATCCCGTTTTTTTGACAGTAAAAATACGGATTTTAAAAAATATAAACGTTTTAAAATAGAAACATTTAAAACGGGGCTATTTTTTTTTATTGTTATCTAGGTATTTAGAGAATTATTATGCCAATTTATGTCTATATATTGCCGTTTTTTTGACACCGTATTATTTAAATATAAACGTTTAAAACACGTATCGTCCGTTTTTTATTTTTTCCCGTTTTTACCGTATTTGACCATATTTTTGACCGTCCCGTTCACGTTTTGATCCGTTTAAAACATGCCCGTACCGAACAATGTTTTTTTGCCGTTCCCGTTTTAACTAACAGAGGGCCAGTCCGATTTCGATCTGGCTTAATCGGGCTTGAAGACTTTCAAAGGCTGCAACGTGTCCGCCCATTTAACTAATCGGACTTAGTTATTGAGGGCATGATACGCTTTATATTTGGTTAGTAGGCCTCGGGTTATAATCGGACTACCTTAGCCGGGCTTTAGTCGGGCCTTAACCGGGCTACAAACATGTTTAATGTTAAACGAGCTTTAACTGGTTTTTAAACGGATCCTCTTTAAAATGTGCTCTTATATTCCAACCCACTCATGCAAGCCAAAAAAAATGACAATAAATCAATAAATGATACCAAATATAACCATTATTTAAAATGTGAACATGTCTTTACTTTTTAGTTTTTTACTCTTTAATTTGGGACGTAAAATAGGTATTCTACAATCATTAAAGGGTCGGGCCAGGTCGGTGCACAATAGGCCAATCTCGGTCGGGTGTTATTCGGTCGGTCTTGGTCGGGTGCCCGATTGTCCAAGTAGCAAAACCGAGACCGACCATTTATAAATGGGCCGGGCTCAAGTCCAACACGTTTAATAAATGGTTCGAGCCAGGCTGGTCTATAAAAGGTCGATCCCGATCGGTTTAATCGGGTCGAGCCACAAATTGACACCCTAGCTGTGATCACCTTACTTTCTACTGAATATATGGATTGTCTTAAATTCTGCACTGATCTGAGACAATGCAAGCGAGAGCAAATGAACCAAAATAGAAGGGAATAGAGATCCACTTTCAATAGGTGGGAGGATTCCATACAAGGTTTAAAACCTGAACTAGGGATCCAAATCGGTCCCAAAAGAAACGGAATCAGTGACGATCAGTGAGGAATCAGTAAGAATTGGCCCCAAGGGTGCTCTAAAGTGAAACCGTAGGTTTAGGATAGGATCGGCCGATCTCGATGCTGATTGCTGGTCTGACTCTGGCCCATCCAACCCCAATTTATAAAACCCTGATCCCATCACTATTAGCTTTCTGGTTGGGTTTTCTTAATGTTGTGAATGTCTGATCGTTTTGTTTTGTTTTTTTTTTTTTTTTTAAATAAGTAGAATGTATCATCATATTGACATCTACCTATTCATGTTTGATTTTTGGTACAAAACAATGTCACTGCATGAAACTAAGGCAAATGCATGGTCCCATGTGATGATAGATGATTAAATTTGACATGCAGCCCTTCTCATCTACCTCTTACCTCTTGCGAGGTTGAACATTTGGTTTGGTTTGGTTTTTTTTATTTTTTATTTTTTATTTATTTTTTATTTTTTATTTTTTTAAATTTAATATTTAATTAGTTTGAATCACATTTGACACGCGCTAGGTAATCAATATAGGAAGAAAGGCTATTTGCCCAACTCTCGCAATTCCATTAACAATATTGGATCTAAAATTATGAATAAATCATCAAAATCAAACTTCTAACAAGATACAACAAAGAAATAAAAATGAAAATGGCTGCCTCACGAAAGTTGGGCTGCCAATAAAAATGTGCAAACATGGCGGTGAGTAAACCTATTTTATAGAATTTCTTTTTGTAGTGCATTCTATAATTTATTTTTTATTTATTTATTTTTTTTTGCCATCTGAGTTAGAATTATTTCTTATTATAATTCCTATAAATTTTTGTTTGATCATGATCCAGCAATGGCCGAGGATGATTTAACTAAACTTGCGGGTGATGAAAAAAAAAAGGTACGTAAAGACGAGTAAACCTGTAGGAGAAAATTTGTTTCCATTGTGAAGGAAAACCCACAATCTGAAAGTCATTGATAGTCTCCTTATAGGTTGAAGATTTGAGAATGCCCTTATCCTCGTTATAATCCTTGTTAATTCCACCCCCATTGATACTTATGGTGAAAGAGTACCTCCTTCATTGTCGGCAAAGGGAATTGCCTCCCTTATGATTCACTTGGTAATTAGAAAATTTATATATGGCCATGCAAGTCTTAAATGTGCGAGGTTCACTTTATCAATTGGACACTTTAACCACTTTAACCATGCTGTATAGGGTTCATTGATAGTCTCCTTATAGGTTGAAAATTAAAAAATGCCCTTATCCTCATTACAATCCTCATTCCACCCGAGTAATACCTATGGTGAAATAATACCTCGTTCGCTGTGGGGAAATGGAATTGCCTCCCTTATGATTCACTTTGTAATTAGAAAAATTATATATGATCATGCAAGTCTTGAATGTGTGAGATTGACTTTATCAATTGGACACTTTAACCAACTGAATTATAGGCCAACGCATAATTATTTATGGGAAGGGATTTATTGGTCCGATATACCATGAGAAATTTGGTACATGGCTGGGATAATAAACAAAAATGGAGGATGGTTTAGACTTTAGACCATTGGGCCAATAGGGGACAGACTTTATTCCATTTACGAAAAAAATAATTCTTTATTCCATTTCCCTGGACTCGTGCTCCAAATAGTCTAAATTTCAAACCATGTTGAGAACTCTTCTCCATTATTTTCATCTATTGAAATTTGAAACTTTAAATTCAATTATTTAAGAAAGATCTATGTTAGTGTCGTGGCCATCATGGTTCAAGGTATCGATATTCTTGAGACGTTATCAATACAATGTCGATACAGGATGGAAGTATCAATCAAAATATGTGTTTTGTTATTCCATCTTATGTTAAGTTCAACGGCATGGACAAACTCCAAAACAGAGTCACATCAAATCCATCCGGTTTGAACTATTTTGAAATTAAAATCAATTGGACCCAATTCAAATCCTGATTCCAAATTTAATAACCTTGGTCTTCATTTACCAAAAGGCTCCAAGCCTTCTTTCATAATTAAGGTGCTCTACATAAAATATCTTTATCTTACTTCCAATGCTTTTTAGAATATTAAAAAAAATAAAATTATGAAATACCCTATAAGGTGGGTTTAACCTTTGAACTAATTTCACATAAAAAAAACACTTATTTTACTTTAAAACCATGAGACTTTAGGACCTTTGTCTCCTATAATTAATAGAAAATGCAAAATATCGTTCCATGTTCCAACCTAAAATTTTTTTTTAAGATTGAGCACTCATCTCAACTTTATGGGTCACCCCTCCCTCTCTCCTTTAAAAAAGAAAACACTATTTGCAGTTGAATTGGGTATAGAATAGCAAAGGAATATATATATATATATATATATATCACGGCTCTTCTATTATTTATAGAATAATTATCCTCAATAATTCAGCTTATTATTAGAATTAAGTTTCGTTACAATCAACCACCACAGAACTCTTTTATGCGATTAATGCCGATTCTCCTCGTCTCGGGTCTAGACTAGAATATTGTTATCAGGATAAGCTGAGGGGGGAATAGACAGATAATTACTTTAATTATTTTATGAGGCGGCTTTGAACTTTCAACTTCAATGATCCTAATTCTTCTTCTACCCATCGCTTTCTCAGTGGAGTCAGTACCTGAACTGGGCTGGTCAATTGTGACCGGTCATAGATTTTCAGAGAGAAAAAAAAAAACCTTTAAGTTGAACTGACCAGCAAAAGTCTCGTGACCATGGTTTGAAAAATATGGAATTTGGACTGGATGATCATACAGAATTTGCATCAATCGGTAAGGACTCAGGATCAACTCAGAATGGATGTTTTAATGTTCTAACCCTTGTTTTTTATACAATGATCAGACAAGTTAAACTTATCAAAATTACGATCGGGCATTCTGACTGATTCGATTCCAATTATTGAAACCTTGATTGTGACCGTTAATAGAAGAGGGCACACATTATTTATTATTTGATGAAACAATGTTGACACATCAGAACAAGGATATGAATTAAGTTACCATTAATACTAATAAAACCATATCTGCCTGGGCTTCTTGCATTATTAACAATGGAATATGTGTTTCGTATATATTGATTACATGATGATAGGTGAAACTTTTGAAGCCAATGCTAGAGGATTTCTATATGGGCTGAAACGAGCATGCAATGATAGGTGGAATATAGGGGAAGTACGGAATGATTCGGAGGAATTGAATCACACACTTCTTGAAAACACTACGACAACATGACCTTGGAGCGTAGTCCCTCTTTTTCTCGGTGTTTATAATTTTGTATCTATACTAGTCTACATGTTCAGGCCTACAAATGAAGTAGCTATTCTCATGCGCCTTGTTGCTACTAAAATCATTACCAAACTCTCACACATAGACATCACTAATATGAACATTGATGTACTTAGCCATATATAATTATTGAATTTTATTTTTCTATTAATAAAAAAAAAAGAATTAAGTTACCACCCCCCCAAAAATATGTATCTCTATTTTTTGTCAAACATTTGAATTTTGATCAAATAAACAGAAGAATAGGGGTATTCTATTTTTTTTTTTTTTAATATTTTGGATGTTTTTTTCCTCATAGTTTGACCATTCACTTGAAATGTTATTTAGTAGCCATATTGCTTCCATTCCCCATGGTTTGACCAGTAGCTCCTTTAGGCTTCAGCGAGAGTGTCATCCATCTACCATCTCATTGTACTGGTCAATTGAAATTAATGGATCAATCACCAATATGTATATGATGAAATCAAGAAAGATTCCTGTCAAATAATGTGTACCTGTGTCAAGACATAATGAGTGAAAAAGACTGTATTACTTGTGCTAAAGATGCTACGCAAGCCCTATTCATTGGACGTTAGTGTGTACCTACATATGTCACCCATTAAAAGATTGAAATCTACCAAATTGGTCTATAAGATTGATCAATTGAAATCAATGGATATTTAATTTTAATTTTTCCCTTATATGAGGAGAAGTATTAATAAGATGCCGGAACCAAGCATCCCATGGGACCAACTATACGGCCGCAATCTCAGCCGATTGTTGCACATCAAACGCAATTGACGCTTGAGGCCAACGGTTAAAAAATTGGGCTGATTTAAGTGCACAGATATCCATTCGATTAGAATAACCTCTGCAACTCACCATTATCTTTATTCCAATCGAAGATCATCAAATAACGATGGAAGACTGGAGAGATCAATTCTGCAAGAAATGTCTCCAGTTTTGACTATCCATTACTTCAGAGCTTCGGCTTCCCCATTTCCCCACCTGCCGAGTGAGGGACTTGAGACGGTATTCACTCCGTATGTCTTGTTTTAAAGATATGGCATATATGTCAGACTACCTGCCCGTCTATTCTTGGGCAGCTTAATCATATCCTTCAGGCTTCAGTGAGAACCATCCATCTACAATCTACCATTTCATGGATTTTATTATTCTTTGGACTCTCTCTCGTCCGTACAATCTCCATTCGCTTCGGCTCTAGAATCCTGCACGTGATTTCCATCGGGCAGCAGGAATCTGTTCCCGGTCTGAGTCTCAGTAGCTAGTAGCTTCTACTGTTTTGAAACAGACACCAAAAAAGTGGGAGATGAGGCCACTATAAATAGATGAACACAAGTAAAGAGATCGCTGAAACTCTCTTCATTTTTTATGATCTCTTAAATTTCATTATTAATGGAGGAGCAGATGAAAGAGGCCTGATTGTTCTTAATCTTTGTTCTTGAGTTCATTGTAACCTTATTCTAAGTTCTGGATTTATAGCCTATTAGAGGATGTGGAAACTAGGTCGAGCTGCAGCATCAAATTTGCGTCAAGCACGGCGATTCTCGGCAGCGATTCCAGCTCCTTGCATCGTTCACAAGCGTGGGACAGATATTCTTCATGATCCATGGTTTAATAAGGTCGATCCTGCAATCTTTATGGATTGATTTTTATTTGTTTCTTCATGTGTTACATTAATCATCTATTAAGCTATTTTTCTTGATCAAGGCATGAATTTTCTGTATATCGCGCTGCAGTGTCTGCTGGTTTCTGATTACAGGTTGTGTAAAACTTGGCGAGGCTTTGAAACTGTTGTGATTGGCATTAAATAGTCGAGGTTTATGTGAATGCCAGTTAAAATTGTAAACTTAAACTCCGTTGTCAATGTAGGTTCATTCGTGGATTTTTAGATCCTGATATCGTGCTGTTGGTTCTAATTTGAATGCTTGTTGGAAATTTGACGCTTCATGAGTCAAGACATTACGTACCCTCTTGGGTCAGAACCACTTGCGGTCTGAAGAAAATAAAACGAAAAGGAGGAACAACAACAGTAAACTTGAGTTAAAACATAGTAAACCTGCAAAAATAGCTTTTAATTTTTAATTTCTTAATGTTAAAATGAATACCTAAATATCAGAAATGATTCCCTAAATTGAGTGGGAAACGTAATCAACACTAAGACTTGTAGCAGTCTTCTTGGACTTGGTTAAAGATTGAAGCAAATAGAAGCTGGCATATGCATTTGACATGAAAAATGAAATCTTTTATTATTATTAGTATGATTATTACTGAGAAACATAAGAGACAGCCATCACTTAAAAAAAAAAAAAATAATCTCACCGGCACCGGTAATATGATGCATTTGTTAATTTGGAAAGTTTGCAGAGGTATTTGAAATGAGTTTATGAAGGTATTCCAAAATTTACAAGGACTGAAGATCCAAAGATTTACTTCCACATTTATGTCTGCCGTAGGAAATTGTGCGGTTTCATTGTGATGGTTGAATGATGTATGGCATTCTGCTTTGCATAACTCTGTACTTGTTGCCATTTTGGAGGAGAAAATCATGTTGAATGATTCTGGCCCACTTTGCATTTATGTAACTTTCATTTGAACAGTTAACGTAATTTTTGTTCACTTAAATTTTTTGCTAACAATGTTGTGCATGTCTACTTGAGTTTTTCAGTTTCATGAATTGAACAAGTCTCCCGCCCCCAAACAGATGATAAATCTTCATAAATTTTTAAACCCACCAAAAAAACCCCCCCTAACCTTCCCTTTTTTTGCATTTTTTTTGTGGGGATGGGTGGGGTAGGCAAGCAAGTCAATTGTTAGTTGTTATTTGGTGGATATAGGTGTTGAGCTCTGATCTTTGGTCTGGAAACTTACATATTTTCTTCTTATTAAATTGCTGCTGATTTTACCAATATAAGAATTGGATTCATTTAATTTATTATGAAAAACAAATGTATTGCATACATGTGGTGAAACTTCGGAAGACTCTCATGGAATCATGGCATATTTTGTATTCAAAAAATCAAAAAGTTCTTAGAAAAGTTGTGATGGATATTATCCTTTCCTCATTCATAGTTCTTAATTTGACTAATATCTTTTAAAATAGTGCCTGTGGAAAACGCATTAAGTGGTTTGTTATTTATTGGAATATGTGAATCTTCCTTATTTTATTTTTTATCTTTATTTTGTTGAGAGTAGGACACTGGTTTCCCTTTGACGGAAAGAGATAGACTTGGGCTTCGCGGTCTCCTTCCACCACGTGTCATATCTTTTGAGCAGCAATATGAACGTTTCAGTGAGTCTGATTGACCTGAGCATCCTTTCAAATTTTGTCAGTAGACTTGTATTCATGATCTTTCATGTTTTTCTATTCTGTTCACAATTAGTGTAATTCGGATCTGGATTGGAGTTTGGATCCAGAAATGTAATTTATGATGAGTATGGTAAATTACAGTTCTGGACCTACATAATTTGTAGTTTGGCTCGGAATTGGAGTTTGGGTCCATAAATATAATCGAAGATAAGAGTATGCTAAATTACAACTTTGGATCTGTATAACCTACATTTGGTATCTTAATATGGTGTTTTAATCTTTCATGGACATAAAGTGGTGATAATCAGAAAAATTGCTATTCAAGAATTCCCTCACCTTAAATTTTTATGAGGGCCAGAAACTTTTGGTTTTATGTTTCTAATTTAGACGTGTATAAGAGGGGGGGGGGGGGAAGAAATAAAATCTTTGGAAGAGAAGAATGAGAGTAACCACACAGACCTTTAAAACATGTAGTTGTAGGGTGCAAATAAGTAAACTAGCTTTCTAACTTGTTGTCTAAACCGGCCCCTAAATGGTATCTTATATACATTGGGAGGATTCACATGATTGCAATGTATGCAAGAAAATGATTGATGGGTACTTTACTTGTTACTAAATTTTCCTTGCATTATGCTAATGAACTTGTTGAGAATTTGGTGTATCTTTATGGCTCATGTACTTTGTATCTAACTATCTATAAACATCCTGAAATTTCTTCTGGAGATTCACAATAATGAATGTATATGTAGATAGAGTGGTGATTTAATATTTCCTTTTAGATATATTAATCGCAAAAACAAGTAGGAACAGCTAGAAATAAAAAGGGCCATGAATGAAAAACTGTAGCAATTGTTGTTGTAAGGAAAAAGGAAAAATAGAAAAAGTAAATATGGAAGGAAAAGATAATCAGGACTTGCCATGAGCCAGGATTCTGTAATGCAACGTCGAGGTAGAATTTAGGGAAGAGTTGAGGATAGTGTCTTTGGAGTATTGGTGAGAGGGTTGACTCTAACAACAGAATTGAACTCCTTCATAGATGAATTGGTGCCTGAGCCATTTAGGTCAGAATTTGAACCTGAGTCCACTTAATTTATAAATGCTCACTCCCTAGAATACAAATCGTGAGTTTTTTTTTTTTTCCTTTTAACCTCCAACATTATCAAGAACTTTATTCATCAGAAATAAAAAATATATCAAGAACTTTTAAGAATCGTTGTAGATTTATTTTTAGCCCATTCATTGCATTTGGAGGATCACCTTCTTAAACTTTGATGGTTCAGCTGGGTTTCTATCTCTCTCTTCTCATCCTTTGTTTTTCCTCTTTTCTATTGATCGTTCACATAATGAAAATGAATTTATTGCAATAAAGACAGTGCTCTAACAAGCTTTGCTTTAGAAGAAAAAGGAAAGAAATTGATGGGACTAGAATCAGCAAGGTTACAACCAAAACCTCATGGTAGGATTGAATGCACTGAAGTACAACAGGTCACTCTTGATTAACAGCAGTAATGAGGGTTATGATAGGGCTAGCAAATGGGTCAACAGTAGGGATAGACACTGGTAATAAGGCCTACAGAATATAAACAAAATCTAAGGGTCAGACTAGTGCCCACGGTGGAGTTACTGAGTAGGGTCATTTGCTGCCAGAATTAGGAGCTAATTGAAACCTGTGATCCTTAGGTCAGAACACTTTCAAATTGACACACAGGAGGTAAGGACGGCAATAGGAATCCTTAAAATCACAGTTACAACTGATGGCTAGAATTGAAATTACAGTACCACTCCCAAAATAGCAGCTATAAATCAACCAACAGTATCAACCGACAGCAACCACAGATGGGGCTCAAACTAATGTTGAAGGTAGGGTGGAAGGATCTCTTAAACACTTCAAAAGATCAGCCACAAATGATGGCTGCATAGGAAGCAAGGTTCTAAAACTCGATCAGTCTTGGGATCAGTCAAGGCTGATTTTTGATCTGATTGTCCTGGATCAGATCGTATTGGACAGATTTGCTCTGCTTTTTAATAAAAATATTTTTTTATTATGTTTTACCCTTGAGCCGTACCCGTGATCAGGATCGGCTGATTGGTCAAAGTTGATCCAGACGATACTGACCAATCCGATCCTGGTTTTAGAACCATGACAGGGAGTAATAGATTAAGAACAGAATTAGTAACTATAGGGAGAGAATTAGAAACTTATAGCCACATGTCTAACCAGCCAATGGGTGGGCTTGAAAGTACAATCGATGGAAGAGTATGAGTAGGGTAACACCCTGTCAAAGTTTGAGCTATAGTTGATGGATAGATTTTAGTTGCAGGAACTTGAATGTTGCTGCAGTAGAACTCCAAACAAGGCTGACACGGGTTGATTTTGAATCTCCAATGCCAGCCTTCTTTGAGAACTGATGGTAAGTCTTCTATGGAATGCCAGCAACATTAACAGAGAACAAAAGATGGTCTCAGTACCTTAAATTGAAGCTTGTTGCAGGCTTAGTAAAATAGAAACTAGGAAGAAGAAAAGATGGAGAAGAAAAGTGGAAGGAGGGGATATGACCAAGGCCTCTCAACTATGGCCTTGGTCAGTTTCTCACTAACCCTAAGGCATCTCACCTCTCACTGCATCTCACGTCACAATGGCATAAAACCAAAACTTTCTTTCCATTAATCAAATCATCGGTTGAGCTCTAGACTCTAGGGCTCTTACAATTATATAGCATGCTGTAGACAATAACCAAAATAAAGAAGCAAAGCTAAAAAAGAACCCCATGCATGATGTAGTGCCTTGTACAGAAAATAGCATAATTAAAACTAAATAAAAGAAATAAAAGCTAACTGTCCTCCCCACACTGGACTTATTGAATGAACACCTAATGGGCTGGAAATTAGGCCCATAACTAGACTAAACTTCCTCCATAAGGCTCATACTGATGGCCTGCTAGGCTTAATGGGCCCAATTCTTGCTTTCATCCTTCGAGCTCCATCAGAAATGGAAAAGAAATATTTGTAAAATAAAGTTTATAGGCATATGACTATCTCTATGCATTCACTTATCCATGTCACATTTATTGATGGTTGTTGCCATGTATGACATATGGTAGAGTTTGTAACATTATTGTTGTTTGTAATGTCAGTGGAGTCATATAGATCACTGGAGAAAAATACCTGTGGTCAACCAGGTGACGTTGTATCTTTGTCCAAATGGAGGATCCTGAACAGACTGCATGACAGGAATGAGACATTATACTATAGAGTAAGTTCGATCAACAGTATAAGATTTCAATTATTTACTGGATTTTAAAACTATGTTAAATCTAATTAAATTTGTCACTGGCTCATCCAGGTTCTTATCGATAATATTGAACAGTTTGCTCCAATAATATACACTCCAACAGTGGGATTGGTTTGCCAAAATTATTCAGGCTTGTTTAGACGTCCACGTGGTATGTATTTCAGTGCAAAAGACAAAGGAGAGATGATGTCCATGATTTATAATTGGCCAGCTCCACAGGTATCCTGTCAATCTCTGAAATCTATAACAAATCTAAACCTCCCTTAGACTAAACATAATATGTTTCGCTGATACAAATGACGTAGTTGCCCAAATATAAATAATTGATCAATTTAAGGTGTTTGAAATACATAATGCTTTATTAACCTCCCCCAACCCCACACCCCCCC
>NC_056562.1:33120452-33132996 GCF_013358625.1 Macadamia integrifolia
AAAAAAAAAAAAAAAAAAAAACCCCACCAATCCTATTTTTGAGGCTTTTCTGTGTTTTGATTATTTATGCCCAATGTTTTCAGATTTTGACACCTATACTTGTATTCATGTAAAAATTAGGAACTTCATCAATTGCTTCTTTTTTCTGGTTTTCAAGTTTCCAAAGTATTTTATTTTCATCAAAGCATTTCTATGTGACTGGTAATGTGTGCTTTCCATTATAGTTTTGGATTTTGTCATGCTTAAATTGCATCAAGCTTCCAGTTGTGTACTTCTCAACTTATCTATCGATGTGTTTCACTGATACTAATTAATCATTATAGCATCTAGTTCAACTTTTACAATAAATTACCGTATTTCTATGAAAACAAAGAAGGTATAATCAGGAAGCAACCTGGATGAAATCCAGGGTGGTTCATATTTTAATAGTATGCTTGCATGAAGGGTGTTCTGATTCAAAATATGCATGCCAATGATCGAACTTTCATTATTCTCTTGTAATTATGTGCCTACTCTCTGTTAGCCAACCTTTTGTTTGGAGATTTATTTTATTTTAAAGGAAGATGGCTATTTACTCTATTGAACCTGTTAAAAATACTTGGAGCAGCCAAAATTTGTGGCTTAAGGGTATGTGCATTGTTCGGTTTGTCATATCATGGAGTTTCTATGTATTTACACAGGTAGATATGATAGTGCTGACAGATGGCAGCCGTATTCTTGGCCTGGGAGACCTTGGAGTTCAGGGAATTGGAATACCCATCGGGAAACTTGATATTTATGTTGCTGCTGCTGGCATCAATCCGCAGAGAGTATGTACCTAATCTCCTGCTAATCTCTATCTCTCTCTCTCTCTCTCTCCCCCATGTGCCCCTCCCAATCCGGGGGTGTGTGCATGTGCTGGTGTGGATGTGTCTTCTTTCTCTCTCTTTCTCTCTCTCTTAACACATACACACACACACACACACAAGCACAAGCACAAACAACAGCTTTATTTACTTACAAATTTGAGTGATGGTTTGTATGTGGTGCATACTCATGCCTGTGAGCTTCCACCAGTGGTAATGCTTCAAACTGTAGTCTTCCTTAAGCGCTTGGAGGATGTTTCAATTCTCATGTGATAGGAGAGGGTCAGGCTCTTACCTCTTCCATAATTGTCTTTTTCTTTTGGATTACAGGATCTGCTAGCAATGAGGAAGCAGATATGCTTGGGGAAATCTTTTCCCATGTGGTTTTGTAGTTGTTTTCCTTGTTGTGTGATGGTCCAATATTCACTTCACCCGTTTAGAAAAATTGCTGCAACAATTATGTAAATACAAATCTACACATTTCTGTATACTTAGTTTTGAATTTTTTGCGATGGATAAGTGGATAACCAAAATTTTTATTCAAAAGTGAAAAAAAGAGAGATGGTCCTAGCCATTAAAACAGGAAGAGGGGACCATCATACAAAGTATCTCTGCAAGCATCCTCCTTGGCAGAGTTAAGCACTGCATACTTAGGTCAACTTCTTGAGAAGCTCACTATCACTTTATGACATTCTCCAAGCTGACTACCTTCTTTTTGGGTTTCGGCAAAGATCTAATAAAGATTTGTTACTTCTACATTACATTTTTGTTCTTTAAATGTTGTTTCAATCATGGAGAGAGATTTTCTACATTGAGGGAGAAAGAGAGACAGTTCCTTTATCTGGTTATCATGTCTAATTAAATTCCTTTCTCAAAGATAACATAAATTTATGTCTTTACAGATACTCCCAGTCATGCTAGATGTTGGTACCAACAATGAAAAGCTTCTTCAAGATCAGCTTTGTGAGTACAACAGTTTACTCAATTTCTGTTTGTATAAGTAGTTTGCGAAATTTGTCAGAAATTAAAACGAAATAGCTTTGGAACCCATAGTTTCATTTTAATCTCAGGAACCCCAATATCATTAATTTATTGATTTTTCACATGTGGTCAGGTGAACTAGTGTACACTTAATGTGGAAACTTAGGTCACCAAAAGGTGAAATAGGGATTCAACAATAAACAGAATCGCAGAGCTTTAACAAAGCCAGAAACTAAGATGGTGAAATATCTCACAATAGAATAATCAGATTGGGCAGCAACCTTAGTTGTAATCTGGTCTTGTCAGTTGTCATAAGAATCGATGTCCAAAAGTTGGATAAGAAGTAATGGGCAGTCACAAAAATAGAAGATGCTCATAACGGAATTAGAAACCGTTGTGTTATAGCAACTAATTCCAAAATTTTAGAAGGTCCAGTAATTTAGCGATAGTCTGATTTAGTATCTGGGATTAGAAGACCGCAGAAACAGTGTTAAGAGATTAGAAACGCTGCTGGTACAGAAATAGAAAATCAATGAATAAGCAACTGTGTTAGGTGTCAATTGCAGCAACAGGTTTATGTCTTCAGTTGGTTGGAGTTCTGAGCGGGCGAGCCTGTGGCGCAATGGTTAAGTTGCACTATTGCAACATGTTGGTCAGAGGTTTGAAACTTGGAAACAGCCTCTCCTGTGAAGCAGGAGGTTAGGCTGCATACATTTGTCCCTCCCAGACCTTGCAGTAGCATGAGCCTTGTGCACTTGGTTGCTCTTTTTCTGGTTGGAGTTCTGAGCATAGTTCGGAAACTTGTTTCGTTAGGCCATTTCAGTCAGACCGAAATTACTAAATGCACTGAAATTGGTGAAATTTTGCCAAAACAGTACATTTTGTCTACAATGTAGAGTACTAGAGTGTAGTTATGACTGTAATTTCAACCGAAATGACTGAAATTTATTGAAATCTCACCAAAACAGTGCAATGTTGTCTACAATATAGACATGACCAAAATTTACTGGATTTTTTCCGAAACAGTGCTGATTTCTGAATTCGCATGCTATTTCGTCTTGGCCTTGTCAAAATCACCGAGATTTAAGCAAAATTTTAGCGAGTTTTTTAGAACTATGGATCTAAGAACAACACATGCAACCTAATGGAACCTGTGAAAGTTTTTAGAAGTTCTAAACCTGTGAAGATGACTAACCAAAGGTAAGTCTGAAACCAGAATAGAAACCAGGTAGGTCCGAAAGGAAACAACAGTGAAGGATTGTCAGATCTGAAGAAACTGTGGGAGAAAGGCAATACTCTTACCAGCCGAATAGTTTGGACTTGGAATTGATTTTAATGACTGAAAGACAAGAAAGAAGAAATTGAAATACAAGAGTAAAAATAAAGAACAGACCTTAAAGAAGGACATGTAGGTATCTCAACTATTGCAGAGAACGCATCCTACTGAGGTTTTCTCTACTGCATCCCACAGTAGAGCAGTTTTGAATCTCACAAAGCCATGCTCCGTCTCTCACAGAACTCACAAGCTCAAGTCTCAAATCAATGGTAGTAGGTATGATCCCTTGCCCTTTATTTATTACTCATGGAAATTAGAAAAATAGAAAACCCCTATCTATGGTAGGGTGGATCCTTTATAATTTAAGTCTTTTCAAAATAGAAGCTGTTCTAGAACATTATAAAATAGAAACTAACTACTTAATCCCGTATAGGACTTAAACCCCTAATATTTGGGCTTAAAGAATTGGCCCATTACAATAGTAAACCCCAAAATATAAACCCATGGCCCATATAACTCATTGGGCTCTCAAATTAAGCCTATTAATCTGTTCTTGGTTTAGTTTGATGGCCTCTCTTTCTTCTGGACTACATCAATACTTGCTAGTTTGGTATTTGTTTGTTGATGGAACATACTTAATTTGGCATTCATCTGTTCCAGTGAGTGAATATAGAATCTGTGGTTGCTTTACGCTATTATAGTAAATGAGACACCGAAAATAAAGACAGCTTCTATCTTTGGCAACAATAAACTGATACTCTTTTTTTCCCCCTTGTATATTAGGGGAGATAACTTCTTACTGATGCCCCAAAGTCAAAGCATTTCCTTGCTTCTGACACATCAACAGAATGGAGGCTCTACCAATCTTTGATTTTCCTTATATTAGAATAGTGTTTTAAAACTAGAGGTAACAAAGATTTTGGAGAAGAAGATTTGAATGTAGATGAACAAGGATAAAGAGAAACTGAACACAGAAACTACCGAAGTGCTGGTGTTAAACAGTACTTCATAGTGAGCATGATAATTGTGTCCCTGAAGCGGTTCCTTAGGTAACCACATTTGATGGAATATAAGCTACAGTAATTGTATCATATCAAGATGATAATGGACCGTGCTAAGTTTCAACTACAAAATTTCCCTTATAAGAGGTTAAAAAGAGAACTTTTCACCAAATAGTAGTATTTGTGAACTTAATTCCTGTAACTATACTTAAAACGGGAAGGTGTGATCCAGCCACCCCTTAGATGCTCTATCTTGGTGCATGCTGTTAGAGACAAGACCTTGCAATTTGGGACAAATGCCTACTATTTGTGATTCTGGATAAACATTTGAGTGCAACCATTGCAGGAAATTCTTTACTTGTGTTCCATAGTTTACTGTTTGATATCTATTTCATAAAATTTGGTCTCTGTGTTGTAAGATCTAGGGATTTATTTGGGTGAACCCTTTTCATTTGCTTAACCTTTCTGTTCCTTTACCTCTTGTTTCTACCTTCAGGAAAGATTCTTGTGTGTATCTGAGAATTCAAAGCATCTCAGGAATTTAGTCTTTTTATGTCAAGGGAAAACCTCACTAGAAGGAATGCGACTTCAAAGTTAAATTTTAGTTGTTAGGAGTTTACTCATCATATTTTTAACATTTCTTTCCGTTAATTAATTTATATTTTATTCACATGATTTTGTGGCTTAATATAGCCCTTGATTTTCTTTTTCAAAAGAGTTTTGACTCCATTGATTGAATGTACAGTCGTTATTTATTGGTATAAACTTATTATTTTTACTTGATATAATAATACTCTGTTGTATTGCAGATTTAGGTTTACGAGAACCAAGGTTGGAAGGTGAAGAGTATCTTGGCATTGTTGATGAACTGATGGAGGCATTTCACAGACGTTGGCCTAAGGCTATTGTACAGGTCCATTTCTTTTAAAAATAAGACTAAAATGACACCAACTTCAATGATTTTTATCCAAGCTATATAATGGTCTTGAAAATTTTTCAGTTTGAAGATTTTCAAATGAAGTGGGCTTTTGAAACTCTGCAAAGATATCGTCACAGATATTGCATGTTCAATGATGACATACAGGTGGGTGACTGGGTGTTTCCTTGAGGTTTCCTGGCTTTTAATATCTTCTCAATGCTTAAATATTTTACTGTCATGCTTTCCAGTTGGATTGGTTTTGAATGCTTATTAATAAATGTTTGTACTTTGTCCTCACAATCCATGTCTAATAGGGAACTGCTGGTGTTGCACTGGCTGGACTACTTGGTGCCGTTAGAGCACAGGGTCGACCACTGAGTGATTTTGTGAAGCAAAAAATAGTTGTAGTGGGAGCTGGAAGGTAACTGAGAAACTCTCCATATTATGGGTGTCCTCACTTGTGTTCTGGTTCTCACTTAGGTCCATGGGCTTGTTATGTGCCGCTTCATTTTGCATTATCTATTGCTTTTTACCTGGATTCAGTGCAGGAATAGGTGTTCTGAAGACAGCCAAGCAGGCTGTTTCGAGAATGATGGGTAACAGTGAGATGGAAAACTCTCAGTTCTGGCTGCTCGATAAATATGTAGGCTTCTATTCTTGCAACTTGCATTCTCACTTAAGATGGTTCATTAAAATGGTCATAAATAATTTATCAATATGTGGTGTATTTGGGAAGAGTTCTAGCAGGCCTCTCTCTCCCATATATTTTCTTATTATGTGAATGAAAATCATTGCCTTCCCACTGAGAACATCTCATAGCATTTTCTGTTTTGCACGCGTATTTGTGATCAATAATAAATTTAATTGTTCTCCCTGTAAAATGAGTTGAGGGTAGATAACATGGGGGGAGTAGATTGTTGAATTATTGTGGTTAATCCTATGTGCATGATAGAATGGCAGTAGTTATTTAAATATCCTTTTTTCCCCTTCTCCTTTTGGATGGAAAACAGTGATTCTAGCTTCTTGCATTTGCTGGAAACCTTTAATGTAATTTACACATCTTCATGCAAAGTTATTTAAAAAAGTTTCATAATGGAACAATGTTGGGGAAACCTACTATAAAAATAAAAGGCTGAATGATTCACTTTGTGCCAATTATCCATTGGACTTTAGTTCTTTTGTGCTTGAGAAGAATGGGTTTTGTTCCAGGGCCTTCTGACGAAAGAGAGAGAAAATATTGATCCAGCTGCTGCACCTTTTGCTAGAGGTTTTGGTCCTGGTGAGATTGAAGGACTAAGGGAGGGAGCTAGTCTCCTTGAAGTGGTAATTCTTGTGGAATTGTCCTTGATGGCTCTTTTCAAAATTTTCTTTTTAGATTTGCTTTCATTTTGGTCATCTGTTGTGTTTCTTTGTTATTAAAAAAGCAGCAGTTTTCAATACCCAATATTTTTTTTTATCAGGTCAAGAAGGTCAAGCCCCATGTGCTTCTAGGTCTGTCTGGGGTCGGTGGTATTTTCAATGAAGAGGTGCGTGCAACTGAATGACCTTGTTTTGTCTCCTATAGTCCTATATGCTGTTGCTTATATCATAGAATAAACCTGTGGACGTGATCATATTTTGTACTAATTGATTCCAGAATGAAAATAAAAGTATGTTTTGAGATAAAAATCGGTGTACCAAAAATTCACGAAATATATATATATATATATGTATATTTTTGGTAGAAGTCGGAAATATTGATACAAGCTCAATTATCTCTGGTTACTTGGTTAGGATTTTTCTACGTATTTGTTTATTTACTCTGTATGGGCCTCCATTGATTTGTACTGACATCTTCTCGGGTGGTATTTCTTTTTCTTTGGTGGGCATTGTTAGGGGAAGTGGGTTTGTGTTAGGTGAAAACAGTTTCTTCTTCCCTTAATATGACAGTAATTTTATTAGAAAGAAAGGAAAGAAGACTCTAATTGACATTTTGCACTTAAAAGGGCTCTTGTATCAAGTTATGCGAAGGAGCAGCTACCAAAATAAATGGTACCCTGAAGGTGAGAACCTTTTTGACCTGATAGGAATGATGCTAGTCCCTCTAAATTCCTTACAATTGGACACTCAAATGACAAAGGCACTCTTTGCCTCTAATGCCACTGTGTGGCAGGTTCTGAGTGATCATTGAAGTTTCACTAGTCCTTTCTAGCCAAAAATCCCAAGTAATGTCAGCTGGAGTTAATCTCCATTCTTCTCCCCGCCTCCTCTCTGCAGTGCTGCAACCATTCATTAGCTCTTCAAGCGTACCATGCATGGCCCACCTCACAACTGGGCCTCTAGCACAAACGAGAATGCTTCAGGAGTGTATGAAGTTTCTCATATGCATTTGTAAGGGGTAAGGCCTTGATGTTTGACATATCATAACCATTAGTTGGATAAAATTTCCAACATCCACGTATGATAGCTGAACTTGATGTTTGAATTTCTATCTGTTTGACCAATTTAGTCAAAAGGGGGTTTGCACCAAAATTATAATAGAAAACTACTTAGAGCTTTGAGTTTCCCAATTCCTTGTCTGTCATGTATTGATTATAGGAAGGGTGTAAATATATTCCACCAAAGGGTTATGATAGTACAACTCTTATTGAGTCATTGTGAGAATAATATTGTGACCTCCAATCCTTCAGAGAAACTAAATTTAAGAGGCAAATTAACCACCCAATACATTAGTGAAATGGAAACCGAATGGGGCAGTATTGTAAAGAGCTTTGTAGTAATTATTAACCGTGATGTCCAAACACCAACCTCTTCTGCTCCACAGCACCCTTTGGCATAGAGAGCATGCTAATCAAATAGATGAGACATGAATGCTTTTCTAAGAGTTGGGGCTGAACTGGCGTTTTATTTCCACTCTCAAAAGAATCAGAATCCTGTGCTTGGGTATCAGTTATAATCGTTTAAATATCTGAAAAAGCTCTTTAAAGGTCTATCTTAGCTCTATTTATATTCCATATATATTTATGGAAGTAGTTTCTGTAACAACTACCTCATTTCTGGTACCTTAGGAGATGGAACGTAGATTTTTTGTGTTTCCCTTCCAGAGTTATTTATGGACAAAAGGATAGCAGAAAAAGGTCCAACCTGCTTAAATTATAGTGCTTGGTTTGGACTTTGGATAGACCTTCTCCATATACTATCCCCCTCCAACCTTTTTGGGTTTGAATCGCTGAAGGAGGCCAACACTGATTTTTCTGAGGTCTAATCTCTACAATGTTCTTGGAGACAAACAGAATCCTAGTCAACTGAAGGAAACACTACTTAATTTCCTATCTCAGGTATATGGAACAAAAACAACTCGTTGAGCTGATGACTCATCATTCCTGGAGATTCTTGAGCTGAAAAAATGTGATAGCAGAACTACAGCATGGAATACATTGTCTTGGCATTGGAGATATGGACTGTTTTCTGAATGCATTTCCACTTTTACATTGTTTCAGAAGTATTTCTGTATTTATTTTTTTGGAAGGGGTTTGCTGCCAGGCTGTGTGGCCCCTGCACCAACGTGGGGGCCACTGGGAGTGTGCGCATAGGCATCCAAGGGGAGGGGCAGGATGGTCATATCACTGTCCCATGTGAGAGGATGTAGGGGGCACTTCTAGGCAGGGTTCTTTTTCTCTTATTTTTTTAATATGTTTTCACCTATCAATAATAGCTCTCTAAGTGTTCTTGAGCCATATAGATAAGTCGGTGCATTTTTTCATTAACATAATAACCTCTGACACCTGGTTTTGGCTTCTGGAAGTGCCAACATGCTTCTGCCTAGTTGAAGTAGTTAAATAGTCTTTATTATATTGATGAATATTATTTTTGATATTTGGATGTGCTATAAATATGTGCTTGTCTCTTAGCAGTTGATGGGACTCCCATGTTTAAATTGCTTGACAACATTTTGGAAGTCTATGACAGGTGCTAAAAGCCATGCAAGAGTCAGATTCCCCCAGGCCTGCAATATTTGCAATGTCAAACCCTACAATGAATGGTTTGTGTTTCCAATTACATTTATTCAAGCTGGGATGCTTTATATATCTCCTTTATTTTATTTATTCTAATTGTGTCTTGCATTTGTTATTCATTGTTCTCTTGTTTTGCTTGTTCTATGAAACAGCTGAATGCACACCAACTGATGCATTCAAGTATGCTGGAGAAAACATAGTTTTTGCTAGCGGTAGCCCTTTTGAAAGTATTCAACTTGGTAATGTTCCTTCTTTCAAAAAATTTATTCTCTTTTCCCTTTTCTTTCTCCTCCTCCACACCCCTCCCCAAAAAAAGCTCTTTATTCTAGAACTGATAATCTGGTGCTCTGCCTTGGGACTACTACCTTCCCTTTTCAGAGAAGGAAAACATGTAACCACTCCCCAAAAAAGGCTCTTTATTCTGGAACTGATATTTTGGTGCTCTGCCTTGGGACTACTACCTTCCCTTTTCAGAGAAGGAAAACATGTAACCCCTCCCCCCAAAAAGCTCTTCATTCTAGAACTGATATTCTGATGCTCTGCCTTGGGACTATTACCTTCCCTTATTAGAGAGGGAAAACATGTATTGCACCATAAGGTGGCCACACTGTGGATGGGTGCTGTTACAGTTTGCTACAGTGTTGCACTTCAAAACATTTCTAGACCTTTTCATTAAAATACACATTCATCATCATTTTCTTGTGTGCAGGGAATGGAAAAGTGTGCCATGTTAATCAGGCAAATAACATGTATTTGTTTCCGGGGTATGTGCTGATTCTCCCATTTGCGAGTTTTCGAGAACCTCCCATATTCTTTTTAGTTTTTACTAAGAAATCTTGGCAGTATTACCCTATCTAATGGGGCGTTACATTAAATTCAGGATTGGTCTGGGAGCTCTTCTTTCAGGTGCTCGTTTAATTTCCGATGGTATGCTGCAGGCAGCTGCTGAATGGTAAGCCTAAAATGCTTTGCAATCTTACTTCTTCATGCTAAATTATTGCAATTGTCCAAGTCCTAAACTGGATAAAGTTGAAGTTGTCGTTTGTGGTTTTTTTTTTTTTAGCATTAAACTCATTGGCTTCCTTTGATAGATCTCCCATATTGACTCTCTTGTTACAGGCTCACTTATCTTCCAAAATTGCCCACTCATTAATTTTTCATGTAGATAATTAGAGTTTTGTACTTGATTTATTTTTCAAATTTTGAGAGTTGAGATGTGGAAATAAATCATCATTGGTGATATAGTGAACTTCATTAGAAATCAGTTACTTAATTTGTACTGTGAAGGAACAACTTAGGATGAACAAAGAAACAAATGTTAAACTGACAATCACTGTGAGGTTATTAGCCCCAAATACTAGTAATAAAGCAACAACAACAACAACTGCACCAACTCATCCATTTCCCTACTCAATGGGGTTGGCTACATGGATCTACGGGGGAGTGAAAAAAGGAAAAAGAATGAAACAAAGCAACACCTTTGGGGAATCCCACCTAAAAGGGGTCGGCTACATGGATCTTAGCCCTCTAAACAGCTCTGTTTGAGGTCATACTAGAGTCAAGACCTAAATTGTGCATGTCTTTCCTAACAACATCACCTATGGTCATTTAAGGACTGCCCCTAGCTCTTTTGTCTCCTCCCATCTGAATCTGATCACTCCTTATTGGGCATCTTAAGGCCTCATTTGAACATGGCCAAACCACCTTAAGACTTAAGAGACATTCTCGGAGCTTGTCCTGGATCGGGGCAACTCCCGAATTAACTTTAACCCGGTTATTCCTTACTCTATCTTTCCTAGTCTTGTCACACATCCATCTCTCTAACTTCATCTTTGCTACACTCAACTTATCTATATTACGTTTCTTGACTGCCTAGTGTTCCACCCCATACATCATAGCCAGTCTCGCCACTGTCTTGTAGAATTTTCCCTTAAGCTTTAGAGGGATGCCAGTCACACAACACTCTAGATGCACCTCTTCTCTTCATCCATCCTACTTTATTTCTGTGAGAAACATCATCTTCTATATCACCTTCCTTGTCTATGCTTGACCCTAGATATCTAAAACGTCACATTGCGGTATCTCTCTCTCCTCAAGTTTCACCACTTCGTTATCCATCCTTGTGTGACCAAAGTTATACTCAATGTACTCCGTCTTTGTTCTAATTATCTTAGGGCCTATTGATTTCAAGTTAGATCCCCATAACTCCAACTTATCGTTAATCCTTGTAAAGCATATGTAATTGATTATGAACTAGTAAAAAGACATA
Source organism: Macadamia integrifolia (assembly GCF_013358625.1). Taxonomy (NCBI): domain Eukaryota; kingdom Viridiplantae; phylum Streptophyta; class Magnoliopsida; order Proteales; family Proteaceae; genus Macadamia; species Macadamia integrifolia. The sequence goes on from NC_056562.1 coordinate 33,131,739, forward strand.
GCTTGTTTATGCTCTTCTTTTTGAAAAATTTTGTATGTGTTCCTAAGAATAAGAAAAGGAACTTGTCCATTTTTGAAGTCTAAAAAGGGCGTGGAAACACATGAAACGAACTCTTGAATGGAATTGAAAAAGAGATGTAACTTCAGTTCCTTCAGAAATGGGAAGTTCTTGTTGTAAGAAGGGGTGATCTGTATCATCTTGAGTTGATTTTGCTTCCTCTACATCTAGGAATCAACAAGAAAAAACTTTATTAGAAATTACCCCTTTCCTTGTCGGGATTGGGGCTAACTAGAATGGTTGGGACAACAAACATCTATCCTGTTCGCACTTTGGACCCATAATCAAAGACTGTTGAAGTGACTAATTTCTTGAAATAAAAGGCGATGTGGAAATATCATGACCTATTTTTGACCATTTGTTGGGAAAAATAAAAATTGTGGTTCTATCTCTTTCCTTGGAAAGCTTCTTGATGCAGGTTGCATAACCTAATACCAAAACCGTAGGTTCCAAAAACTGACATTTAGCTTCTCTGAAGTACATTAACTAGAGTTTGTGTGTTCTGTTGTGTTAATTTGATTTACTTCAAATATATGACACTGATGTAAATTGGTGCTATTTTTACAGCCTTGCATCCTATATGACCGATGACGAAATCCAGAAGGGCATCCTATATCCTTCTATATCAAGGTATTTCCCCAACCCTTAATGACAAAAAGGCTTGCTTTCGTCAATTGGTTTAGTTCAAGGATTTAGGGATTGGACTTGGTCATCGGATTGCCGCTGCCTATTCCGAGTCAACTTGGCTGAGTTTTGGTGGATAAGTCCAAACTCAAGTACAGTAGTGCTGTGGATACCTGTTTCAACTTTCAACCAATTTTTGAGGTGGGATTGGTCCGAGTTGTCCTCAATTAAGTCTGATCCCGATTTCTATAGCTTGGTTTTCTCCCAAGATTTTAAAAGCTTCAGCGGCTGTGGAATAGTTATGCGACTTCTCTCTCTCTCTCTGCCCTTTACTAATCTATAAAGTGATTGGGATTTAATGCAGTTATCACCGCAATGTTCAGTATATAACTGCCTATTATTCATTTTACTTTTCAGTGAGTAGAAGTTATAAACTACCATTTGCTGTACTGGTTCTGGAGCATGAATTTTGGCATGACATATACTTGGCTTATGGGACCTTTCCAGTGACCACAGAAATGGAACCATCTCTCCTTCCCCACCCCCACCCCCACCCCCACCCCAACCCCAACCCCAA
>NC_056562.1:33134249-33217225 GCF_013358625.1 Macadamia integrifolia
TATTTGGTTATAAAATTTCACTTTATTTTACATCCAAAACTCTTTTTATAATATGTAAAATAAAAATTATATGTAAAATATATTATTACTAAATATGATTAAAAAATTAAGTAGTTTATACAATCACATGAGATAATGATTATACACTTTCATTTTTAAATTATAAAAATTTCATTTTTCTTCCCTTCAAATTTCCATTGCAAAGGAGCCCAAAAAAAAAAAAAAAAAAAAACTGAGTTATAATTGTCACTGAATAGGTTATAATCGGATTAAATGTGCTAATCAGGCTACAACAGTTGGTTATTGCTAACCATAGTATTCAATCAGTACTGGTCAGGCGATCATCGGACCACCATCTTGCACCAGGAGCACAAAATTAGGGGTTGTATGGCAGTGCAGAACTTCGCATTTTTTCCTGCATTTCTCCCATTCCTAACCTCCAGCGTCTTTATTTTCTAGAAAGCTCTCCAACATCTCTCGCAACTCAAGCTCAAGTGCTCCAACATTTCTGGATCGATCTTGCTATTAGAGAAGATCAGAAGACCGGTAGAAGCCCGCTACAACTCCACCTAATTATCCAGGCCGAAACCTACAGGGCCACATTCACAATCGATCAAGAACTCAAGCTAGGCTGCCAGAGACGACGCCGTATCCAGTTCCTGTTCGTCTTCCACCTTAAGCTTTGCTGCTTTGTTTTATCTTCTTTGTATTTCTGAGATAGCAAGTTTACTTCCACCATATTTGTTGCATAAGCATTGCTATAGTTTTTCTCTTAGAAACATGAAATATAAACCCCAGAGCAGAAATTAGAGGGTTGTATTGTGTATCACGTAGTGATAAAACAACCCACAAAGGGATAATGGCGAAACAAAATTCTGCAAATCAAACGACATAGGGGATAATAGAGAATGAGAGAGAACAGAGGGAAAGGGACAAACCAAACCCGTACCGTACGTCTCCGATTTTTTTGGCAATCCCGTTTTTGCCAACAGTGGCCTCGAACTCCCATTTTTCGCCCCTGCTCTCCCTTTGCGCGCTCACTCTCACGGATCAAAATCCTCTGTTGGTCTTAAAGTTGTCAATGTGTTGCGTCCAGGTAGCAAGACAAGGGTTGAAATCGTCTGTAATTCTGATCTTGTACAATTCCGTGAAATACCCCATTTAGGGGTGACACGTGTATTGATACCAATACAATGGTCCAGATCTGATTTAAATGACTTGAGATTTTATTGGTTGTACCAGATCTGGACCATTGTATTGATATCAATACACGTGTTACCCCCTAAAGAGGGTATTTCACGGAATTGTACGAGATCGAAATTGCAGACGATTTTCATCTAGCAAAACAAGGAAAAATAGGGAAAAAAATCGTCTGTAATTCCGATCTCGTACAATTCCGTGCAATACCACCTTCAGGCGATGACACATGTATTGATACCAATACAATGGCCCAGATCTGATTTAAATGTCTTTTCATTGATTTAATGTTTTATTAGTTGTACCAGATCTGGACCATTGTATTGGTATCAATACACGTGTCACCGCCTGAATGTGGTATTGTACGGAATTGTAGGAGATCGGAATTGCAGACGATTTCAACCCGAAAAAACAGGAATGAGAAAAACAGAGGATTATTTTCCCACTCTCACCTCTATTTGGTCTATCCCCACTCCAATTGTTTTGTCCCCCATCTCTCCCTCCCACTGCCCTTTCCCTTCACCACCTTTTCTCCTCATTCCACCTGGTGTTGTGAGGGTAATATTGTAATTTTAATTTTAAATCCGGGCTGAGCCACCACAAATCGAACAATCTCGAATCTCGAATCTCGAATCTCGATCACGCATGGCACAACCCTCTTTCCTTTTGCTCAAGTTACACTTTACACATGATTTTACTCTTTTGGGGTCAATTTTGTGTAACCCAGTGGGCTCCGAAATACTTTGCCGCTAAATCTTAGTCCGCTGCCGTCGTCGAGGTCTCCGCATCGTCCCAGGTGAGAGTTCTCTCTCTCTACTTCTAATCTTCTGACGTTGTCTTTTCGATCGTTTTTGTTTGTGGTTTGGGTTTTGGTTTCGGTTTCCTTCGATGAACTTGGTTTCTTAGATTTTTTTTTTCGGTTATTATCTTTGTGCAAGTAATCTGACCTTGTGATACGTCTTCGTTCTCTAGTTCTCTTTCTAGGTTTCTCTGTGTTCTTCTCTTAGTGAACCATTTCATTTGTTGGTTTTTGGGGATTTTTAATGGCGTAGGGAGTTGTGAGAGGGGTCATAGTCCACAAAGTTCACCTGGCTTTATTGAAGCTTATATTGGTTTGTAAATTAATTTCTTCCAGAGGGTGGTATTGATGTCTTGATGGGGGGGGGTGCTTGTGCCATATTTAGAGTTGAAGTGTAACTTATTTTGATTCCATGGTTGATGTTCCTCAACCGTTGCTTTGATTCCTTGAATACCAACTGTTTGATAAAATGCAAACGGCATTATTGCTCCTATCAATTTGATAGTCCTTTGGACCCTTCACGGAGAAGAGATAGCCTAAGCCGATGAGGGAATAGTTAATATCAACCCCTAACCTCTCCTCTCATGCTTTTTTTTTTGTTGAGATATAAGCTCAACAGACAACACTAAAGAAAATCCTATTTAAGAACTTCATAAGGCAACTGATTTTACTGTTCGATGGATTAGCTTTCTCAACATTGTGGCAGCATATGAGGCCACTTGGATGACAAAAGTTTTAGGAGTCCGCATGCTTGCCAAGTGGAGTTTGCTTTCTATATTCTTGTACTAATTAGACTATATCAAAATATAGCAATTGTTGTCATCACAAGAACAGAACAGATACAAGACAACCGTCGCAAGTCTTGATGGCCTGTTGTCATGTATCTGTTCATGTCGACTGTGATGGTTATATTTTTATATACCTTTACTTCTCTTGTGTCGAACATAACTTCAAAGGAATGCTACACTCAAGCTATTTTGACGAATTGGGTTTGGCAACTTTTAAGAGCTTAAGAAGCTATTTTCCATGGGGTCTCTATTAGTTCCATTTTATACTTGGTGTGTTCCCCTACATGGGTTTGCTCTTGGTTCACTAAATGCAGGATGATTTTCCCTTTTTAATAACATTGAGAAATTAGTGCAGACAGAAAATAGCCGTAGTGAGACGTAAGATTAAACTTTGATGGTATGATATGCTGTTCTTCTCATTGGGGAGAAGCAGTATTAACACTCTTTTATGGTTTTCTGAAATGAAAGTAAGTTGAATAGCACTGGAGAATTCAATGAACTTTTGTGCTTTTTCTAGGTTTGGGATAGTATTTTTGTTGGTTTGCTACAGCAGTTGCTAAGAGAGAAAAAAAATTCATTAATTTGCTTGCTCAGTTGGCACATGCTCCAATAGCTGGTGTCTTTTCCCTAAACCATTGGATGAATGAAACTAAGGCTTTTTCTCAGATTAAAAATTACGTTTTTCTTCCTTTCTATTCTCCCCCCCCCCCCCTTTTTTTTTTTATTTTAAAGGCCTGTATGATGTGATCTAAGTTTTAGTTATGGGATCCAATTGATTTCTTTTTTTTTTTTTTTAAGGGGGTGGGAGAGGGTTGGCTCATACGGTCATACCCCTTTCTTTCGCTTCTTCAGAAAGGAAAAGGGAAATTAATATTTTTTTTATTTAAAAAAATAAAAAAGATTATGTGGAAATCTGGAGTGTGATGGAGTAGGTTCCATAGAATACCATGTTGATTGGCCTCTGTTCAGCCTTTTACATCCTTAACTCAATTGCCCTTTCTGCTGAAGTTTCATCAGCATTTCCATTCCTACGGATCAAAATTGGTCTAATGGACTGTCTTGTGCTGTGATGCTTAGTTAGGAAAAATTACCATGGTAGACAATTCTTGTTGGTAGCTTTTGGTACTGGGAAACTAAACCAAATGCAGCCTAATCCCTCCACTAATAAAAAATTGTAGGTATACCCATGCAAAGTTCTTCAAAGTTCATTATTTTCACAGTCTTATACAATCAGATTATAAATAGTGTCAAGTAATGAGCATGGGAATCAAATGACTGTGCCATGCTTTAAAAAAAAAAAAAAAAAAAAAGGGTTTTGCCGATATTGATAGCTTGAATGCAGCCATGAAAAATCAGATGAAAGCCTTCTATCCCTGTGAGATTTAGCAGGCCATGTTATTGCTTATGTTGCCACTACTGACCCTATGATCTAAACTCCTTATCATTCATATCCAAATTCTTCTGGGTATGGATCATTACTATTTACTAACATTTTTTTTTTTGAATGATGCGCTTGGCATGATTGCCTAGTTAATAAAACAAATTTCTAAACTCTTGGGAGGGTCGAGGTTTTAAACATTATGGAGAAGTTTTATTTTGATATTGTACATGTCACTCATTTGCATCTCTCTTTTTTATTTATTTATTATTATTTGGATTATCATTGATCTTATTGAATTGCATGCACTACTTGAACAATTAGTATATTTTCAACCATGTTGGTGTCATTACTTCACTGAATGATATATAGTAATCTTATTGACTTATTATTACTTGCAGACAATGACAGAACAATCACAACATCCCATGTGTTCGTATGGTAGAAGTCTAATGGTGTTATTTTTAATGATGACATTTTTGTACTTACTGGATATGTAGAGCTTCCCATTTGGCCAGTACTGTTGTCTAACAACAATTTTAAAAAGGATTTGAGAAAACGTATTTAAACCTCAATGTATAGTTCAATATTAAAAATTAGTATTGTTGAAGTGCCAAAAGTGCTTCTGTTAAATTACCTTTCAGCGTTTTTCCATTTCTTTTCTAATTCAGAAACACTTTTTACGTCGTATTAGAAAACTTGTTTTACTCCTGCATAATCATTTCCTGAGAACAAAAATAAGAAATAACACTTCTAGGTCATAAACACTTATGCGGAACAGAAGTGTTAACAAGCGGGGCCCTATTTTCCTCTTCTGCAGTATTTCTGTGTTTTTTTTTTCCTGCTAAGAAATAATATTAAAACAGAAACATGTTTTTTTCTTGATTGTTCACCTATATGCTCTCTCTCTATAACCTGTGAAAGCCTTCGACAATCATCCTCAACCCTAACCCCTCTTCTTTCTTCCTTGAAGTTTCTGATATTTCTCGTCACTCCTCCCTCCCTCTCTGTGAACTCTCACTCTCACTCGCCCTCGCCCCCGCCCCCGCCCCCGCCCCCGCCCCGGCCGCCCCCCGCCCCGCCTTTGCCCCCGCCCCGCCCTTTTGCCCTTGCCCCGCCCCCGCCCTTGCCCTTGCCCTTGCCCTTGCCCTTGCCCTTGCCTGGTGTGGGAGGTAAATCTCTCTCTTTCTCACTCTTCCTCTGCAGTTTGGTTATGGGTTTGGAGCCAGTTCGGGAGTTTGTTTTCTCACCTATTTATCTCTTTATCTCAGAAACGTTGATTGAATTTTCTCCAGAATCTAAAGTCCTTTGGGTTTGAGTTTTAGGAACTGAAATCATAATGCAACGGAGACAAATTGATTTTTTGTTTCGAAACTAATTTATCAATTTGTCTAACAGATTTCAGTTCTTACCTATTTGCAGGTTTTCCTTGGGAGTTCTTTGTCTTCCGTCTTGAGGTGCTCCAAGTACACAAAGGATTCCCTGCAGTCCGTACCTATTTGCAGGTTTCTATTCTTACCTATTTGTTTCTTTGGAGCTTGTTATTAATGCTTGAAAAGTTTCTTTCTTGTTAGGGCCGGGTCCACTAAACAGCAAGTAAGATTCTCAACCCGATGGTAGGATCGAATGCACTGTGATACAGCAGGTTATACCCTTAAATAATAGTAGTAGTAGGGTTTATAACAAAAGTCTACAATAAGGAATCAACACTATTATAAGGACACAAAAGTGTAGACATTATCCAATGGCTAGGTTAGTCCCCACAGAAGGCTGACTATATATGGCAGCTTGCTGCGAAAATTAGAAACTATGAGAAACCCCTTCATCCCTAGGTCAGGACACCCTTAAATTAGTACCAACAATAGGTAATATTTTCCATGAGTAAACCTTAGAATACTATTCACAATTGATGACCAGAGTTAGGGTTACAGAACCAATCCCAAAACAGAAATTATGGAACAATCAACAGTAGCAGCCAATGGCATCCTCGGATGGGGCTATAACTGCTGTTGAACGGAGGTTGAAAGGTCCTTTTGAATACTTCAAAAGATCAGCCATAGATGATTGTTGGATTGAGAGTAATTGCTTTTGCTAAAAAAATATAAACTTAGGCCACAGTTTTAGAAACTTACAGACCCAAAAGTAAAGTGCCCAAAGCCCTTATAACCTATTAGAGTCTGGAAATTAAGCCCATTAAAATGAGCTGGGTGATGCAGATCTGAACCAAAATTTGGGCCAGGTTCAGTTAAACTGGAAAACTGGTTCAAACCATGATCAACAGGACTAGAATAGGCCATGGTCTTCATTCTATCAATCTTGCATCAGCTAGCTTAGATAATCTCACATTCAGTTCATGGGCCAAGCTTCAAGCCAGCCTTACAAGGTTTGCATAGGCAAGGAACTGGGGAGCTTGGCCTTGCTCAGCTACATATCACAGACTCAAACTCCCTCCTAATCCCACATTGGCCAGCTTTGGGGAGGGTCTTGGCCTTGTAAGTGGGGAAGTTTCCTCCCCCAATAGGTGCATCTTTTGGGGTGGTTGGACCAGAATGTGACAAGTGATATCAGAGCATCAGAGCTGGACCGGAGACATTGGGGATGTGGGTTTGGGGCCCTGCAGTGTGGGCTCCCCAGTCAAGGGCATCAAGGATTGAGATGGGGAGATGGAGATAGAAATAGGGAAGAAATTATTGTATGGGAGAAGAGAAGAATGGGAAAGGGGAAGAAGTTCACACGACCAAGCAAACTACAAGGTTTTAACCAAATGATTAATTCATCATAAAACACCACCAATACTCATCAGTTACATGCCTTTATATAAGAAACTGAAAATTCAAACTTGCCTAATTAAAATCTAAACTAAATTAGCAACTCCTGATTTGATTCCTAAATTCTAACTAATGAAATTAGAAACAGAATAAAACTCAAATTAGTAACTCCCTAATTGACTATTAACTACCCAAATTAAAAGATTGCAAATAATTCCCAAACAAAAAAAAAATCCCAAAGATCCTAATGAATCCAAAGATCCAATCGGACCCGGTTTATCTCGGTTGAGATTGCCCGAAGGGTCAACCCGGTTCAACAGTATCAATTCTGCATCAACTCTCCTGATGTTGAGAAAAAATCGTCCACGAGTTTTAAAGAATGATAACAAAAACTCATGAACGGGGGTTAATTGCTCGTCATCTGCATCGCGAACAAAATCCATAATATGAAGCTTTGGAGGTGCATTCAAGTATGGAAAATCATGGGGAAGAACGAACTCATGATGGTCAACAATTGGCACTGCATTGATGTCTTTTGTTACCTGATCCATGATTTTCTCTCTTTCTGTTGTCTTCACCTGTTCCACAATAGGACGGTCTTCCACTTGTGTTGATGTCTCTGGTTCAACTTGTGGTTGTACTGGGGGTATCATTTTCTTTGACGTAACCAATCCATGAAGATCAAATTTTTTATGCATGTGGTGAGCCTAGAGGGTGCACACATTATTGTTACGATCTAGGATACCGTTCCGTTGTTCCAACCAACCTCGACCCAATTTAATGATGCGTTGAGGAGAGTCAGACACTTCACAAAAAGCACCATCATAATGAGGAGGAACATAAAATTCAACAAAGGCATCATCCTCTGATTCAAAAATGATCTGATTGGTCTATGACAACATATCCACCACAGATCGTGAGACAAAATTGTCATTTAGTCGTTCATCAATTAACAATTTAGTAGACTTTCCATTGGGCAACCGAACTTGGAATTTAAACACAAAGTACTCCATGATTGGATCACTTGTGGACCCTCCAATACACAAATACTCAATTCACAAGCAAAGAGTGGCAGATTTGTAAATAAGCTGAAGTCCTTGAGTGAGTGGCAAGGATGTAATATTGAAGGTTCAAGTAACAACTCACCAAACGTATGGAAAAAGGTAATATTGAAAGCAAGTTAAAAACAAGGAGAACTTAGAATAGGAATGGAAAAGAGGGGTTAATAATGGAAGATAAAAAAAAAAATAAAAGAAAAGAACTAAAAGAAATCGTATGGGGGGAAGTACCGAGAGAAAAAGGGGTTTTCTTCTTTCTACCTCTTTCGTGGAGTTGGAAACCAACGAGTGGGAGGAGAAGCTTGCTGAAACCAGGGGAAAACAGCGACTGGGAAGAGGACTCTCGACGGGAGGCAGAAATAGGTATGATTCTCGGTCTCTCTCTCTCTCTCTCTCTTTCTTCTTCTGTTCTTTCTCTCTGCTGGTCTGCTTCTTTTTTTTTTTTGGTTCTATTCCACGCTCTCCTCTTGTCTTCTTTTTCTTTTTTTTTTTTTTTCTTTTGCTGGATGCTGCTGGAACTCTCAACAAAGAGGTTCAGTCGAAGTAGGCGGAAAAGAAAACGGGTGGTGGTATGGTTTGACTTCTCTGTTCTGAACAGAGACAATCGTTTTTTTTTTTTACCTGCAGACGAAAGCCTAGGAAGAAGAGGGGGTTCTGATCGAGGGTTACAGAGGTGGAATGGGTCAATGGTATGTGCTTGAAGAGGCACTGGGGTGGGGTTGGGTTTCAACAGATTTTTTTTTTTTTTTTTCATCTCAGTTCCCGGCAGAGAACAGAAGTAAGGTAATAAGGGTTGGAACACAGCTATGGGAAAGAAGGGAAAGAAAGAGAACGACGAAGGATAGGATCCTTCAGCTCTGATACCACTTGATGGAGGAGATAGAAATAGGGAAGAAATTGTTGCAGGGGAGAAGAGAAGAATGGGGAAGGGGAAGAAGTTCACCTGACCAAGCAAACCACTAGTTTTCAACCAATTGATTAATTCATCATAAAACACCACCAATACTCATCGGTTATATGCCTTTATATAAGAAACTAAAAATTCAAACTTGCCTAATTAAAATCTAAACTAAATTAGCAACTCCTAATTTGATTCCTAAATTCTAACTAATGAAATTAGAAACAGAATAAAACTTAAATTGGTAACTCTCTCATTGACTATTAACTACCCAAATTAAAAGATTGCAAATAGTTCCAAAACAAAAAAAAATCCTAAAGATCCTAATGAATCCAAAGATCCAATCGGACCCGGTTTATCTCGGTTGAGATTGCCCGAAGGGTCAACCCGGTTCAACAACATCAATTCTGCATCAGATTGTTATGGACTCAGACTCCTTCCCAATCCCAATCCCAATCCCACATCGGTCAGCTTTGAGGAGGGTCTTGGGCTTATAAGCAAGAAGGTTTCCTCCCTCCAATATATGCAACTCTTGGTGTGGTTGGGCCGGTCTTTGACATACAACATTAAGGCTCTCTTTGCTATAGTTTAAATTTTTTGCTTATCTGTCAGATAAACATAAATAGAGGCGTTTGGTAATGTTTATAACTCCTATTTCTCATTAAAATAACTCAATATACCAATAAATTCATAAACAGGTTGAGACTTGAGAGGTGTATATGATTTGTTGCGATAAAGCGATTGTTGTTATTTATGCGCTAAACCATTTGATAAGCATGTGTTGTAACTGCTCAAAACTAAGGATGAAGGGGTAAAATTGCATAACTTTTTTTTTTTTTTTAAAATAAAAATCCCTTCACATTCCTATTTGCAAGAGTTGGATTCCTGTTCATCAAAAGACGAGATAAGAGTCCTAGCTTGGCTGAAGAACTCCAGGAAACACATCCGCAGGTACTTTCTATCATCCTGATTTTTCTTGGGTGGATATCTCCCTTCCATTTTTTTTTGGTAAGTAATATATCTGTTCCAATTGAATCAACAAAGAATAAAAACCCATCTTCATGAATCCGATCTAGTGCTCCCCAATCTATCTACTCTGCAATTTTGAAGATTGAGTGAGACCCTTCTTTCCATGTGAAGTTGCCTATAGAAATTCACAATAAACATCCTACCTTCTTATCAATATCTTCGTCATATGACATTGGAGAGCTTATTGTCCTTTGAAGTGCCCTCCTTGGCAAAACATCGTCAATGAGGAATTTCAGTTTGCTTTGTGATCTTTCTGGGTTTTGAAGCAGTTCTTGTGACATCCCTAATGGCTCTGGTTTTGGGTGTTCCTGTTTCTCCCTCACTGATTTGATTAGATATTTCTGCCCACGGGTTGTATTCAAGGCCTGGATTGAAAGGCAGCCTTCTTGTTTTCTCTTCGTTGTCTCATAGAGCTCCAAGTAACTTGTTTTTTCATTCATTTTTTTTACTAGTGTGTTTCTCTTTTGGTTTGAGCTTGCAATATGGAGCTATTCAACTGAGGAACGCCCAAGGGTTTGTAATGGAAACACCCTTTCCCCATCAGATAAAATAAAATAAAATTCTTGAACGGGTTTTCACTCTGCAATAATTTAAATTCTTAATTATAAGTCCTTCAGTGTTTTCTAACTGGGTATTCTGTAGACTGATTTTGGAAGAGATCATGATTTGAAGTTGTTTCTTTCTTGGCTGATTTTAAACTAATCAGAATTTTGATGCAGTACCGACAAGGGTTTACACAAGGAGAACCAAGACCAAGGTCGACCCAAGTGGCTGACTGGGTCGACCCAGATCTGGGTCCAAGTCAGCCCACGATTTGGGCTGCTGATGGGGTTACTAATTAGTTATTTAGTTTCTATTTTGAAGTCCTAAATTAGTTTCTAATTTCTGTCAAGACTAGTTTTTATTTTCATTAGATTCCAATTTCTAATTTTTAGTAGCTTCTTGTAATCAGTTTTTAGTAACTCTGAGTTACTATTATTTGTAAACCCTCCCCATCATTATAAATAAAGGATATGGCTCTTTTATGAGCCACGATTTTGACTAATAAGAAAACAACTCTCTTATTGCTGCCGCTGGGTATCCATGGCTATTTCCTTGTGTTAGATCGAGGAAGAAGGGTTGGTGTTCGATCCAGCGACTCCTTGCGGCGTGAAGTCCAGGAGGGCCCTACAAATAACTCCATACTGCTCTTTAATTACTCTCAAGTTTTGTTTTCATAGATCTGCTACTGCTCAGAATAGGTATGTTAATTTTTTCTGCCCAGAAATTCTGAAAAGTACCTCTCGGCCTCTTTTGCTGGAGCTAGTTCCAGCCCTTTTTTAGGCCTCAAATTGAGGTAGATTGTTCCTCTGACCTTCCTTGTGGATCGACCTTGAGGAGGACTGGTTCTGAGCTGTCGTTTGGAAGATATTCAAAATCTCCATATTTTCGTCTTTTAGTGAACTGAAGTTTCTATTTTCTACATTCTGGTCTGCTGGTTTGAATAGTGTTTTCTGGACTGCTGTTCTTAGTATTCTGTTAACTTAAATCTGAATGGACTCCCATCTGTTCCTGGTTTAGTTCTAAGAATCATTGTTGGATTGGACTCTGCTGTTATTCTGTTGAGATCGATAACCTGCTGTACTGCTGAATATCTGTTGTGATTTCTGAAGACTGTTAGCACTTTAATAGTCTCTGGATTAGTTCTAAACTGCTACTGGTTTGTTTAATCCCTGTGTTGCTGTTCTGTGGGTTCGGTACTGTTTCTGGGTTGTTGCTGAAGTTAATTTCTGATACACGGGTGGGTCTGGTTTGGTTGTCAAATCCATACCTACTGATATTCTTAAACCTGTGGTCTGGTTCTGTATTGCTGGAATATAAATCTGCCGTGGATTATTGTGGATATTTTTTTTGGTTGTTCTTGGGTTCAAAGTTCCTGTAGATTGAGACTTGGTTAGACCTCTACCCTAGTCTACATTAAATTTGCTGCAAGTATTTATTACTTATTTTATCAGGGACTTTGTAGATGCTGCATCATGTAGAGGATTTCTTTCTTAATGATTCCCAGTTTAAACTCTTGTTTTTAGAATACCTTGTTATTATTATTTTTTGGTATTTAGATTTCATGATAGAAGATATATGAAACTACAGCTGAGAATATTACATAATTTGGCATCCTTTTGTACAGGGCATAATCAATCTCTAGGGAAATCAGAAGGATCCAATATCAACTCACAATGTGGTTTAAAATACAAAGTAAGAAAAAGTAACTGGAGCGGTTCTCTCTCCACACATGCTTAAGCATAAGAAAGCAAGGAAAGGAACTGTCCAGTCCAGTTGGAGCCCCCGAAGCCACAGTGATAGAATCGAATCACCTCGTGAAAAATGATCGTGCATCTCATTGGAAGAGCAACATGCCTAACTTTGACATTCATGAGTAAAATAACAACCATTGGAGCTGTTGTCCTTACCTGAATGCATTATTTTCTAAACTTTCCATCCAGATATGATAGATTTTAGAAAATATAAAAATTGTCTTTGTTATCAACTAGGATTTTCCCCCAAAACCAAGAAAAATTCCAATTAGCTTCTCTAGAAACTGATTTAGTTGGCGAACTTCCAGCCAGAAGTTAAAGCATCGCACCCCAAATCTCATTAGAACAAGAACAGCTGAGAGGATATTAGGTGAAAAATATCAAGTCATCTCCAAAATTACTTAGAACTCGTGGATGTTCTTTTCATTTTGGATTTTTAAGTTGGACCTATATATGTTATATATGTTTAATGAGTTATGTACGAACAGTTGGTATGGATAGGGAATGTAATAGAGTCTCCGATATTGATTCTCCGTTGAAACCACTTATTGTAATTGGATGTGTATACATTTTTTGGAGTACATTGAAGATGACAACAGTGATGGTGAGACTGACAACATTGATGTATACTTTGCAGTAGATCCCACCATTGTGTGGGTCCCTATGTTCAAATATAGATGTACTTCATACAAAGCACATCTTTGATAAAATATTCAATGTTTCATAATATTTTGCACTAGGCGTGCCAAACCTATATTTTCATTGTATAATCTATCATGTCTAGTAGTAACCAAACGATTGTTATTTATAACCCATAATCTATGATTTTTATGGATTATTCATAAATAGACAATAAAAGTAAATATAAACTTTGCCAGAGAGGCTAAATGTTGCACAGCTAAGGGTGGGGGGATCTGGGAATGCCATTCAATTGGTTCCATTTGACATTCCATTTCCCCAAAATTCATCTGACCTGGTAGTTTTAAGTTCGATTATTTTCTTTTGAAAGTTGGAGAAGCTATTTAGACAACCCTTTTACAAGTATGCATGATTTGTGTTTATCATTGAAAAACAATAGTGCTCTTAGGATATCTACTAGTACTGGATGTGAAGTGTGAACCACCAAATGTTACTACTCATCCCCTCCTCCTGGCCCCCCCTCCACCACCAGCACTGAACTACCCCCCCTTCTTTTCCCTATTTGGTGTCTTGCTGAGCCATTACTTCGATGTTTGTGTTCTAATTATCCAGTTTCACTGATCTGACGTGTAATATCTGCAGGTAAACAGGTCACTTGAAGCAATAAGCAGTATCTGAGGAAGCATGGCCAAGCATCACCCAGATTTGATCATGTGTAGGAAGCAGCCAGGAATTGCCATTGGGCGGCTTTGCGAGAAATGTGATGGCAAGTGCGTGATTTGTGATTCGTATGTGCGTCCTTGCACCCTTGTACGGGTCTGCGATGAATGCAACTATGGATCATTCCAAGGCAGATGTGTGATTTGTGGAGGGGTTGGCATATCTGATGCCTACTACTGCAAAGAGTGTACCCAGCAGGAGAAAGATAGGGATGGGTGTCCCAAGATCGTCAATTTGGGGAGTGCCAAAACAGATCTCTTTTACGAGCGTAAGAAATATGGCTTCAAGAAAAGATGAAGGGCGTACGCTAAATTCATTTCGTCCCCTATGATCCATACATTGTTTTTTGATTTTATTTGGGGCATCTCTGTCTTGTTTCAAGATTTTCTGTTGCCTAATGTACGAGATGGAGATCGAACTCCTGTCTTGAGGGACTTTTTATGTCATTAGCGGCTTAGCCTCATAAGGCAGTATAGAGTCTATAGACGGAACAACGGTGTTTGGACACAAAAACTGGACTTGTATTTCTTCCCCTTTCCAAAGAAAAAAGAAAAAAAATTGAAAAGTGGAAATAAATCTTGATTGTTCTTTTGATTGATCTGATTCTGGTGTTTGAGACCATGGTTGTGAGATGTGACTAATGTCACCAAACACGGAATCGGGGATTGAATCAGTCCCAATAACCCTAGAATTGGCCTTAAGATTTGAAAACTCAGTGACCATAGGATTTTTTTTTTTTTGCTTGAATCAGCTTTGTCAATTGCTGAATTTGGCTCTGTAATGGCTGACGGTTCAGCGATTCTATTCCCATTTTTAAAACCGTGGTTGTGCGGTAGGGTAGATCAGGATTAAGGACATCATTAAATAAAACATTTTTCTGCAGGAAAAGGCTATAAAAATAAGGCACTTCGAATTTTTGGTAATGGGTGCTGCTACTACGTAGAATTACTCATGCTGGTAAAATAGATGTAAAATAAACTAATGACATGGTGATGCTTCTAGCGCTTGAAATCGTTCAATGGTTGAAACTCACTGGAGGATTGGGGGCGCGCTTTACTCAAATAGGGGCTCCGAAGTTCTTTTTTGCAGAGGGAGTTTCTTCTTTGTCTAAGGCGGGGCACCCTAATAAGATGAATGTATGAAAATATGCAACAAATTGTATTATTTGATTTCCACGTCTTTGGAGCATGGATTCAGTATTGTACTATTGGATATGGTATTGGTCTTCGGAGAGATCAACAACTTTAGCTATCGGAACGAAAGGGGTATACGGTATATCTAGTGCACGAGGTGGAGGGTTATAATGAATGTAACCTTACTCTTGTTTTGTAGAGAAATTGTATTTTGATTTAAACTAGTGACCATTTAGAATAGAACAACCTTATTGTTGTTGAGGTACGATGTCATGTATTCCCTCGTAGTTTAATCTAGGGGGTATTGGTGTAGGCCCCTAAAAGAATGGCAGTCCTCCTACCTCCCCCCACTCGAATTTTTATATTTGGAATTCGTTTACTGAGGACAATTTGGTACTTTTATGGTATTATGGTTTTTTCACTATATATTTGTAGTGATGTTTTCTTTCTGTACTAGTTATTTGAGAGGTGTGAGGATGAACATTGCAATCCTATTCTCCATTAATAGTGAAGTAGGGATCTCATCTCACCGAATCTTGTAAATCTGTGTGCATTGTTTGTTCTTATTTTTTCATTCTTTTTTGCATCGTTTTAGGGTTGCATTTCTACAACTATTGCATCACTTAGTTGTGGGTACAAAATTTATGCTAAATTCCATCATGATGCCCTAGAATGAAGTTTGATCTATTCATTTTTACTTAAAAAAATGTAATTTATTGCTCTAGGGTTTGCAAAACAAGAGACCATGGGGGTTACATTAGCAAAAGAAAAAAAATGGGAACTGCAATATTCCAGAAACGCTTATTAGGCACCGTTTGATAACGTTTCTGTTGCTTCTGTGTCTAAAACAGCAGAAACGGCTTTTCACGTTTTTGAAAACAAAAACGGATTTTTTGGTCTTTGATAAATTTGGTTCTCAAAACGTTTTTTTGTAGACATAATGCCACTAAAAACCCAATAGTATAATCAGATGCCCAAAAGGGAGAGAGGGGGTTCGGTTGCCTCTTTTTAGATTTAAATAGTTGAGAGATTTATCGGGTACAACAACCTTTTTTTCTCTCTCAAATTGGTTTATAGAAACGACGAAACAAGTCCAAGTCAGACTTGTTTCGTCAAAGTCGTTTGTAGAATTGTAGAAACGAGTGAAACAGAACAACTTTATCAAACGCTTTTTAGACTATTTCTTCGTTTCTGGGAACAATAAAACACAGAAATAGTAAAACCGAACGTTACCAAATGGTGCCAACATCACGTTCTAGTCTGGAAATTATTTCTATTGTAATAATTTGGTGTTGCATTGTATTCTCATGTCGATTAAATATTTAACATACAAAATGGAAAAAATAATATGCCAATATAGTGCCACAGTCAATTTTAGAGATAGGATCGGATCAATTGGATCACTTGGATTGAATCGAAATTGATCGAAACCAATCCTAATTCGATACCAATCTACTGATATGATAAGGTATCAAAATACCAATTTTTTATTTTTTAAATCAAGGTAAATCCACCCGATCTTGACCCGTATCGATCCTAAACTTGAAAACCTTGTTCACAATATAATATTTTTTCTTGGGAAGTTATTAGCGTAACTAGGGTTGGTTATAACATAATCAAAATCTTTTTCATCTGGTTAAATTTCAAACGAATTATAATAGTTTCTGAAAATCGATTTTTAAAATATGGAATACGGATTCCCGTAATCACGTCCATACGGGGCATGGATCATGGATCTGCAGAGAGGTAGGTTAGTAATTTCATAATAAAGTACATGTTATAAATTCAATTCAAGTTCACTAATAACTTTCCCTCTGTTACCCTTTTTTTAGCCTTGTCCTCACCCTCTTTCTGGGTTTCACCTTCTTTCTTCTTGAGTTGCAGGACAATTGAAGATGTAAGAATTTTTTCTTTTCTGTGGCGAGAACTCAGAATGGGTGTGAAGAACCTGTGGGATATCTTGGAATCGTGCAAAAAGAAACTCCCCCTTCACCATCTCCAGTAAGTGTTCAGTGAACTGTTCAAAAATTTCCCTTTTCCCCTCTTCTTTTTTGCATTATCTTATTTTAATGGGAGCAGGAACAAGCGGGTCTGTGTTGATCTCTCCTGTTGGATGGTCCAACTTCAAAATATCAATAAATCTTACGTTGCTGCTACGGACAAGTTTTATCTCATTTCTCTCTTTCACCGGCTCAAAGCCCTTATTGCCTTCAATTGTAGCCTGATTTTCGTTACAGGTACACTTTTCCTCCCCTTAATTTGTTTTCTAATTCTGCTTCTTAGTTTTGTGATGGTGGGTGGCTGTTTCTTTCTGTTCTTACTTGTAGAAGATCAGATTTTGGGAGTATTATGTGGGCTTTACTCTTTTTACATGTAGAATACTGGGTTTCGTTTTGCATAATTTCGATAAATTTATGTTATTTGTTTTATTTTAATAGCTGTTAAATCAAAAGGTTGATTTCCTAAGTAGAAAGCCAAAGGTTAGGGGCCGCTGGGTGGTGTGTGGAAAGAGTCTGGGGCTGCCAGCATGAAGATGTTGGTTTGAATCTCAGATGCCAAAAGTTACAAGGGAACTCCAGCCCACGCCTCAGTGCGCCCATTTATTGCTCTTAAACCTAAAGGTTTATGCCCTTGAAGTTTGTGATTCTTCCTTTCTTGATAAAATACTGACATCTGATGGTTTAACACCAGGTTTTTTTTTTTTTTTCTGTAAAAAATACCAGTGAAAGTTGGCATTGATTTGATTGTGTATTATTTTATCTTGGATGGGTGAAAGTTGTACCAAGATTTTTGTTGTCCAACATAAGTGGGTGATAGTATTTTGAAATAGTTGGTGTTTATGTCTTTAAATTTGGGTTGTCTGCTTGTTTCTATCAATATATCAAGCTGTCAAACACATGGGACTTGGTTACACAATGGAAAATAGCATGAGAAAAATTATGTATGTGACTATGTTCCAGATGCTATGCTTTCCTTGAATCTGGAATGCTACTGATATGGTTTATACAATTTGTAATCTGGGCCATTGAGGGAAAAAGTTGCACCTGTTGTGCTCAATTTCCTCTTATTTAATTGGATCTATCTGAAAGAAATCCTTGGCCAGCACTATGTCTGTTTTTTGTTTGGTTCACCATATCTTTTTGAGTATATAAAGTATACCCACTATGTCCCGCTGAATGCCTGAGCTTAGGTTTCACAATGGAGTTGGGAAATCTGAAGGAATATATGATTGGTATTTGTGGAATGAAAGATCTTGTAGCTAGTTGGCAAAGGTGCTTGCTGCAAAAGATGTGTGATGGGATAAGGAGTGATTATTCTTACTTATTGTGTATGGATGCAACTCAGTCGTGAGACTGCATATCCAGATCTGCAGGGACAATCTATGTTAAACACTCAATTCTGTAGTAATTGATGGCTTGATTCCTGCTTTCAAATTTTACGTTATTTGTGTTAGCAGTAGAATAATTTTGGTATTTTCCTTTAATCCTTGGTTATTTCGGCAACTGTTATGGTTTTCAACTTTTTGTATTTTCTATCAATACCAAATTGTGTGGACGGGTAGGCCCCCAAGTCCCCTACTCACATGTCAAGTTTCTGCCCAAATAGAGCTACAAGTGCCAAATAAAGCTCTAAAAATCCAAGCCTATGGGAAAGACATAGTAGTGCTCAAAGTACCATAGGCATCATGGAAATACATGGGGATGCAAGCCAATACAGGGGGGAGTATATGGTTGAATTTGTCTGAAATTTAACAAGTGACCCATTCAGCCATCCTATGTATATCCAGCAGTTGGAATTGCCACATCAGTTTGCAATCTGGCAGATTTATGTGTGCCACTAAGATAAGCTAATCTATGCTGGATGGTGAAGTGGCAATTTCCCCGTATACACATAAATACGGATATCGTCTATCTTTGGCTTATTGTTTTGTATGTCAACTTTTTCTGCATCTACTACACTTATTTTATTTCCTCGTTCTGAATGATGACATTGTAAATGTATTGAGTAACCTTTTCATTTAAATAGATGGATCGATTCCCTCCCTCAAGCTTTCTACTTATAAACGACGATTGGGGTCAGTTACTGAGGTAGGACCCTTTTTTCCTCTATTATCATCTATCATCATTCTTTTCTCCCTCCTATTAACTTTGTGTCGATCTTTCAAGGGAATGATGCTAATATCGTTTTTATGATTCATGTCCTAAACAGGTTACTAGCGAGGAGACAAATGCATCTTCACTTCGTAGAAATATGGGATCTGTGTTTTCGTGTATGATAAAAGATGCAAAATTCCTTGGCATGGCACTTGGGATCCCGTGTTTGGATGGGTAACTTCAACTACTGTCAGAATTTCCATTCCTTTTTCTGCTTCATTTTGTGGCCTGTTCATTTATTTGCCTTTCACCTTTAAGACTCCTACGAGGTGAGGATCTTGTGCATAAATGGAAATTTTGACTGTATTCTCTATCTTGATATTTCTGGATAATTTTGTTTCTCTCCACTTAAATGTGAGTTTCTATATTCAGGCTTGAAGAAGCTGAAGCACAGTGTGCATTATTGAACTCAGAATCATTATGTGTAAGTAGAAATTCCTATAAGTTATATTTGGGTTATTATACACCACAAATCCATAATTGGTCATATTATCATACCAGGATGGATGTTTCACTGCAGATTCAGATGTCTTCCTTTTTGGTGCAAGGACGGTATATAGAGATATTTGTTTGGGTAAGTGCATCTTGGACTTCTTTGACGTGCTGCTTTACTTGTACGAAATTCTAGCATTTGGATGTTTTCAAATTAATTTTTTTCATGTACTGATGAACACTGTTTGGTGTTCAATTAGGGGAAGGTGGTTATGTAGTCTGTTATGAAATGGCAGACATTGAGAAGAAACTTGGATTTGGAAGGAACTCATTGGTAAGTTTTGTGCGTATCTCACTATTACGTGTTGATGGTGAACATCCTTCTCTTTCTCTTTCAAGTTTAGTTTCAATTTACTATACTCTTAAAGTAACCTAATAAAGTAAATCTCATACTCCTACCTCCTATCCCTAGTTTATGCCCGTTAAAGTGGCCTATTACAAGGAAAAACCCATTGAACTAAAGGCCGATCAGGGTTTTAAGCTTATTGTATCAGTCAGTGGGTATCGATATGATACTTATTTTTCAAAAAAAAATTATATCAACCAATATAGGACTGATACAGTTCAATACGATCCGATACAAGGTTAAATACATCTTTAAACCTGCAAAACAAAAACCATGAGTAAGATACGAAACTGAGAACAACCTTGGAAACTTGTTTGTCTCTTCGATATGAGTTGGATGAAATCATCAACATAAAAAACAACTCTAATATACACCACAACCCCAAACCCAACCTAGGGTTTTCGGACATCAATGGTCTATAGGATTCTAAAGTTCTAGGTGATAATGAACCGGAGTAACATCCACACACGACATAAGTGCAAGCAAGAGTTAACTAAACTAATATTAAAATTCAAAGTTCAAAATCTATTTCAACTTTCAAACTTAAAGTAATGTTGAATTAAATTACGTCTTCAAAGTCAAACAAAGTCTACATCATATAAAAATAAAAAATCATTGTCTTCTTCTAATCCATAAGCAATGTCCTCCTGTTAATCAGCAATAGGTTCAACATTTATGTCCTTTCCACAATAGTCCTCACCAACGTCATCTATAAGTTATGGGAGTAAGTCTTTAGGAAGAAAATTAGTAAGTAGAATCACCATGCTAAACAAGTTTGAAATCACGACATATAACCAATACCAGGAAAGACATCTAGTATAATATATAAAAAAATTTCAAATAAAATAAACCACAAACAAACGTACAACACATACGTACATTGCTACATTTACATCGCCACATAAATAAAGTAAACAACGAATCGACAATATCATCCATTGATCGCCAATGAGTCACAGTACCACATTACCTTCGCCGAATATATAGGAACTCATAGGAGCTAGCTAGTGTCCAACCTCCTAAAGACCAAGTTTTACCGTCCGAAGGTAAAGTAACAATTGGTAGATCCTGCCGAGGGTAAGTTGCGTCATCTAGTATCCGCAGTTTCACTAAGGAAAAGTTCAGTGAACCAATCATCACCTCAACATTATAACGTTAATGTTGAAAAGGCGAGACAACAACAATAAAGTCATCCAAAACAAAAACACATAAATACAACCAAGTTCGGAATTCAAGTGTGATAAATATCCTTATTCCACCCTAGTTGATCTCTATATGAACATGAAACTTCATATTTTTTTTTTCCAAAAATCATCATAACAACTATAAATAACAAAGCAATGACTAAAGAAGTCTCACATCTCTCCTTAATCAATGCCGGTAATGTAAAGCACCATTACCGCAACAAACACCCCATCTCATACATGAAATTAGTAAATTTAAGTAAACCAAAATTAAAAAGAAATACATGCACAGACAAGATCTCATGTGGTATAACAATCATGTAATTCACATAATACACTACTCCGTGCAATCATAATCACAATTTAACACATGATTTAGTAACTAACATCATGTAATCAATGCTCGATTTGAAAAATTCTGCTATGTACGCATAATGCAAATTATGGAACAAAATTCAATTCGTTCATGATTCTCATGTACATAACATTAGACTTGCAAAATTAGATTTTTTTTATGACAAAACACCATGAAATCCAAGGTTTAGAATAGATTTAGTGTTCATAAAATTTTGTTTTGGATAATACTTACAAACATAAGCAAGTTAGGGTAGAGGTTCCACTCACCTTAGCTTCAATTGGATGCTACAATAGGGGAATTGAAAATTCTGGATTTTTGGAACTTTGTTGGAGCAGCCCAATCTCTCTTTCAATGCTTCAATTTGATCACTAATGGAGGAGAAAGGCCATATATGTAGCCTCCTTCGATCCCCCTTCTTCTCTTTCTTCCCCACGATCATTTTTTTTATTTCTTTTTTGCTTTTGCTTAAATAGAGGGTGAGAGATAAGAGAGCCACATTTATTTTTTTTGCTTCTCTCTCCCCTCCCTACTTTATCTCCAACTCTCTCTTTCTTCCTCTCTTCGTGTCAAAATCGATCTCCAACTCTTTCTTTTTCAAATTCCTTACTTTTTGCTCAAGGCTGTCCAAATTTTAGAAGGAAGGTCCACGATTTTATTAGGGAAGCCTTCTTTTGTTAATCATTAATTAGCAACAATTAGTTAGTTAAGTCTTGTTTTATTAGAATTAATTTAGGAAACCTCCAACAGTAGGGATCTTGTAAGATTTGTGTTTTACTCTCTCCTCTTTGTCATAATAAAATATCACAACTGAAGTGACAAATACTTCCCCCACGATTTAGCTAAGGTGAATGTTAGTTCGGTGTTATCTACTTTGTTAGTTAATTGTACATGTGGATAATATGTATATATATATATATATATATTCTTAATTAAATAAGTCAATATTAGGGTTGATATTAAAATCAGAAGATTAAAAATAAAAGTCAAATTATGGTCCAGTGGTAAAATGGTAAATTAGGGTTCAGGGGAAAAATGGTTATTCATAGGGGAAAAACCTAAAGTTATTCTACAGTGTAGTTACATCTAATGGATGATTTTAGCATTTACCAAGTACTGATACACCCTCAATGGTTCGGTATCCCCACTTTTAAGTCACCATGGCCCTACAATAGTCAAAAAACAAAAATACCCCAGAATCAGACATCAACGGTCTACAGGATCTTTAAGTTCTAGGCGATAATGAACAGGAGTAACATCCACACACAGCATAAGTGCAAGCAAGAGTTGACTAAACTAAAGTAATATATAAATTCAAAGTTCAACTATATATTTTAACTCTCAAACTTAAAGCAATGTTGAATTAAATTACGTCTTCAAAGTCTAAAAACAAAGTCTACATCATCTAAAATTTAAAATCATTGTCTTGACTCGGGTATTTTATCTTTTGACCATTATAGGGTCAGAGTTTACTTAAAGTGGGGATACCAAACCATTGAGGGTGCATCAGTATTTGACAAGTGCTAAAAATCATCCATTAGATGTAACTACATTGTAGAATAAGATTAGGGTTTTTGCCCTATGAATTACCATTTTGCCCCTGAACCTTGATTTACCATTTTGCCACTTGACCATAAATTGACTTTTCTTTTTAATCTTCTGATTTTAATATCAACCCTAATATTGACTTATTTAATTAAGAATAAGCTATATATGTATATATACACATATTATCCATATGTACAATTAACCAAGGTTCAAAATTTTGTTTCGTTTCAGTGGGTTTAGAAATTGAAATTTTATTTCGTATCGGCGAAATTTTGGCCGAAATGGTGTTTTTTTTTTTTTAAAATTTCGGTTGACTGTTTCGGTGGTCAAACGGCTATATTTTTACATGAAACTTGGTGGGTAACTTATTTTAATATTAATAAATATGCTTAGAACATAAAAATATAAAAATATTAAGACATGACATTGTTTTAGAGTTGCACCTTTGTTTGGCAGCAACCGTCAAACAGTTCTGAAAGTTTACTTGGTTTTGGAGAAAGAACTTTACCTTTCCTAAGCTTTGAATGTGTAGATCTTGTAGGAGTCCAATGGAAGTCAACATGTGTGATGCTGTGACTAATTAGAGGCTTATTGGAGTGTTTTTCCTTCAAAAAATGCAAATGGAACCGAAACCACTAAGACAGGCGAGACAGTCGAAATTTTGACCGAGATATGTGATTAATAACACATGGAATGTACCGAGACAGGCGAGATACCGAAACGATACTGAAATTTTGCCAAAATACCGAAATTTTGTACAAATGTTATTTCGGGCCTTATTTCGTTTCGAAAAAAAAAAAATTGAAATTCCGAAATTTCAGCGAGATTTCGAATCATGCAATTAACTAACAAAGTGGATAACACCTAAATAACCTTCACCTTAACTAAATCGTGGGGTTGGTATTTGTCACTTCAATTGTGATATTTTATTATGACAAGGAAGAAAGTGAAAAACACAAATCTTACAAGATCCCTATTGTTGGAGGTTTCTTAAATTAACTCTAACAAAACAAGACCTAACTAACAACTTTAACTAACTAATTGTTGCTAATTATTGATTAACAAAAGAAGGCTTCCCTAATAAAATCGTGGATCTTCCTTTTCAAATTTGGACAGCCTTGAGCATAAACTAAGGGATTTGAAAATGGAAAAAGAGAGAGATGGAGATCAATTGTGACTAGAAGAGAGAGTTGGAGATAAAGTAGTAAAAGGAGGGATAGAATTGGAGATAAAATAGGAAGGGGAGAGAGAAACAAAAAATGTGGCTCTTTTGTCTCTCACCCTCTATTTAAATAAATAAAACAAAACAAAGTTGAAATGGAAGCTTGGCATTGTGATTATAAGAGACAGAGAGAGAGTTGGAGATAAAGTAGGGATGGGAGAGAAGCAAAAAAACGTGGCTCTTTTGTCTCTCACCCTCTATTTAAGTAAAAGCAAAAAGGAATAAAAAAAAGGGATCGTGGGGAAGAAGGGGGATCGAAGGAGGCTACATATATGGCTTTTCTCCTCCATTTGTGATCAAATTGAAGCATTGAAAGAGAGATTGAGCTGCTCCAACAAAGTTCTAAAAATTCAGAATTTTCAATTCCCCTATTGTAGCATCCAATTGAGGCTAAGTGAGTGGAACCTCTACCCTAACTTGCTTATTTTTATAAGTATTATCCAAAACAGAATTTTATGAACACTAAATCTATTCTAAACCTTAGATTTCATGGTGTTTTGTCATAAAAAAAAATCTGATTTTGCAAGCCTAATGTTATGTGCATGAGAGAATGATGAACGAATTGAATTTTGTTTTATGATTTGCATTGTGCGTACATGGCAGAATTTTTCAAATCGAGCATTGATTACATGATGTTAGTTACTAAATCATGTGTTAAATTGTGATTATGATTGTACGGAGTAGTGTATTATGTGAATTACATGATTGTTATACCACATGAGGTTTTGTCTGTGCATGTATTTCTTTTTAAATTTGGTTTACTTAAATTTACTAATTAAATGTATGAGATGGGTTGTTTGTTGTGGTAATGGTGCTTGACATTACCGACCTTAATTGAGGAGGGTTGTAAGAATTCTTTGGTCATTGCTTTGTTATTTATAGTGGTTGTTTTGATGATTTTTGAAAGAAAAAAAGATGAAGTTGATTTCATGTTTATATAGAGACCGACTATGGTGGAATGAGGGTATTGATCACATTTGAATTCCGAACTTGGTTGTATTTATATGTATTTTTGTTTTGGATGACTTTATTGTTGTTATCTCGCCTTTTCAACATTAACGTTATAATGTTAAGGTGATGATTGGTTCATTGAACTTTTCCTTAGTGGAACTACGGATACTAGATGACGCAAACTACCCTCGACAGGATTTACCAATTGTTACTTTACCGTTGGACAATTTGGTTTTTACGAGGTTAGACACTAGATAGCTTCTACGAGTTTCTGTATGTTGAGTGGAGGCAATGTGGTATTGTGATGCATTGGCCATTCATGGATGATATTGTCGATTCATTGTTTACTTTCTTTTGAGTTATCATGTATACTTATGTGGCGATGTAAATGTAGCAATGTAAGTATGTGTGGTTTGTTTGTTGTTTATTTTCTTTGAATTTTTTTTAATATATTATACTATATATGTCTTTCCTGGTATTGGTTGTATGATCGTGACTTCAAACTTGTTTAGCATGGTGGTTATACTTGCTAATGTTTTAGACTTAATTTAATTCAACATTTTTTTAAGTTTGAAAGTTGAAATACTAAGCTATGCATGTCTTTCCTCACCACTTCTCCTAAAGGTCATTTTAAGTCTGCCCCTGTCTCTTTTCGTTCCCTCATTCTAAATCAAATTAGTCCTCCGTATTGGAGGGCTCCGGAGCATCCAAAGGTCTTAGTTTAACATGGTTAGGCCACCTTAAACGACTTTCTCATAACTTCTCATACATCGGAGTTATTCCCAAACCAGTTCTAAAATGATCATTCCTTACTTTGTCTTTTCTAGTTTTGCCATTCATCCATCTCAACATCCTCATCTGCACTACACTGAGTTTATTTATATGATGCTTTTCAATTGCTTAATATTCTGCACCATATATCATAACCAGTCGTATGACCATCCAATAAAATTTTCCTTTAAGTTTTAAAGGAATATGTCGATCACACAACACTCCTGACACACCTCTCTGTTTCATTTATCCTATTTTAATTCTTAATGAAACATCATCCTCTATATCATCTTCTTTATTTGAGCCAAAATACCTAAAATAATGATTTTGCGGAACCTCCCTCTTATCAATTTTCACCACCTTATTAGCCATCTTAATATAACTAAAGTTACACACCATATACTCCGTCTTCGTTATACTTATCTTAAACTTTTTGATAGTGGCATTGTAGTAGATAAAGATTTAAAGAAAGATGTAATAGATGTTAAAAGATAGGGAGAGAGGATTATATCCATCAAGATTGTGTTGGAGAAAAAAGTCAATATAATTAATGCTTATGCACCTCAAGTAGGATTGGATGAAGGTAGTAAGTTAAAATTTTAGGAACACGTGAATGGATTAGTGCAAGGTTTTAGTCAAGGAGAAAAGATTATTATGGGGGATTATCCAAATGGACATATTGGGAACGATTGTAGAGGCTATGAAGGTGTACATGAAGGATATGGTTTTGGAGAGAGGAACGAGGAGGAGATCTTGGTTTTAAATTTTGTTGTGTCTTATAATTTATCCACTATATACATTTACTTTAAAGATTTAGTTACCTTTGAAAGTGTGAATTGTAGTAGCCAAATAGATTTCTTCGTAACTAAAAGGTCCGATAGATTGTTATGTAAGGTGTAAGGTTATACCAAAGGAGAGCTTAACCACACAAAATAGATTAGTGGTCATGGATATGCACCTCACTATCCAAAATCGTAAGAAAGATGATCTTATTTTCCCTAGGATAAGGTGGTGGAGCTTAAAAGGAGATATTTTGATTCATTTACTAATTAAGTGGTCAAACAAAGAAAGTGGGATTTTGAGGGAGACATTGATACGATGTAGTACAAGATGACTAATTGTATTAAGAAAGTTGTTGAAGATGTCCTAGGCAAATAAAAGAGAAACTGTTATTCTTTTAGGGAGATTTGGTGGTAGGATGATGAGGTTCAGGCAATCATTAAGATTAAGAAATCTAGTTTAAAGACATGGCAAAAAACTAAGGATGTAGAGGATTGACAAAGGAATAAATTTGTTAAAAAAAAAAAAAAAAATGAAGCTAAGAAGATGGTGGGAAAAGTAAAGGCAAAGAAATAACGATCTTTAAAAAACCTGAGCACAAAGGAAGAGGAAACTTCTATCTATTAGAAAACTAAAATGAGGAAAAGGAAGAGTAGAGATCTTAACAATGTTAGATGTATTAAAAAAAAGATGATAAAGTACTAATAAGGGATGAGGACATTAAGGAGAGATGGAAAGAATATTTATGCAGCCTACTAAGTGAAGACACTTTGAGTAATAATGTCCCGGAAGATTGGATTACTCGTCAAGATATTATATGTTGTAGATATATATATATATATATAGAAATTTAGGGTGTATGAAGTAAAATAAGTTTTAAGGAGGATGAAACTGGGGAAGGCACAAAGCCTAGATGAGGTCTTAATATAAGTGTGGAAGAGCTTGGGAATATGTGATTTATCTTGGTTAACCAAGTTGTTTCATAAGATTATGAGTACAATGAAAATGCTAGATGAATGGAGGAGAAGCATTGTAGTTCAAACTTACAAGGATATTCAGAGTTACAATAACTGTAGAGGTATAAAACTAATGACCCATACTATGAAATTATGGGAGAGGGTTATTGAAACCCACCTGAGACAGGAAACTACTATTTTGGAGAACTAGTTTGGTTTTATGCTAGGAAGATCCATGATAGAAGCTATTTATTTAAGAGACTCATGGAAAGATTTAGAGATTGCAAGGAGGATCTCCATATGGTCTTTATTGACCAAGAAATATCTTATGACATGGTCCTTAGAGAGTTAATTTGCAAGTACTAGAGAAGAGAAGTGTCTTATGTAAATGTTTGGGCATAATTAAAGATACGTTTGATAGTGTGGTGATTAGTTAAGAATTGTAGGGAGGGGGCAAGGTAGTGAATTCCCAACTACAATTGATTACATCAAAGATCACCTTTAAGTCCTTATTTATTTGCACTTATCATGGATGATTTAACTATGGACATTGAAGATGAGGTTCCTTGGTATATATTTTTTGTTGATGATATCATATTGGTGGTGTAGACACCGAATTTTGTCACACCCCGGCAATGATGACAATATGAAGAGTTACATGTTGGATATTTTAGACTTGGAGAATTTTCAAACTTAGAAAATGACCATTTTTCTTATAAACTTTCAAGAGAAAATGTTTTCAAAAATTAGAATTTGATGTTGTGGATTATTGTTGTTTGTCCTCTCAAGTCGGACATTACACTTTGATGCGAGAACTATGCCAATCGACGCTCGATTCTCTCTTTCATTATATGATCCGGGTCCTTACTTTATGCATATTTTCGTAAAGGTTTCCGATCGAGACTACAATCGTGTCTCACATCATTGGATAGTGCTTGGACTGAGCTTTCTAACGACATATTACACGTTGAATTCCGACAAACGGTTTGAAAGATATGACCTCTGAAAGTTGACTCCAAAGTTCGGTATCAGATTCCATTCCGAGCAACCAAAGGGTGCCACATGGCGCCCAAACCCCTTTGTCCAAAAGCAAGCCTTTTTGGACAATTCTCTCTAGTTTTTTAGTCCCACATCGGAAATATGAGATAATTGTCCCAAGTCCCAAGGCTATAAGAATAGCCTTTCCTCTCTTCCAAGAGGGGGAGGAGAAAAATTTGAGAGAAAGAATATGGCCCCATGAAGGTTTTTGCTAATTCTTTCTCTCTAAATAAAGAATCCCTCCAAGTATAAAATTTTGAATGTGTAATCCTTCCTTGAGCCGGGAGACCTAGTCCAGTTCGGTTCAATTTCGGGCTTGAAGCACAAGGGTTATCTCCCCTTGTTTCTTGATTAAAGCTAGGTTAAGGTATTTATTTTTTTCTTCTTTTTTCCAATAGCGATTTAGAATTAGTTTAATTTAATAGATTAGTTTCTAATTCATTAATAATTGATTTATTTAGATTAATTATGTTTAATTAGTTTCAGTTTGGTTCAATACGGTTAATTAGATGTGAATTGATTTATTCCGGTCCAATTAAAGGTATTTAGGTTTAATTGATTTTTTTAGATTAATTAGGCTTAATTGGTTTTTTTTAACATGCTTACTTAATAGATTTGATCTGGTTTAATTTTTTTTAAATTGTTTTTTGTTCTTTTAATCTAGACCCTTAGATTAGGATCTCAGCCCTTACCTAATCCCACTTTTTTTTTTTTTCTTCTTCTTCCTCTCTTCCATCTCTCTTCTCCAGCCGCACCCTAATAACTCCTCCTCCTTCTTCTTCCTCCAAAATCTGCAGTGACCGAACCCTGCAACTCACTTCTTTTTCTTCCCCATCTTCTATTCTTTGTAGGAACCTAACCGCCACCGCCGCCGCCGCCGCCATCACACTCTTTATGACCGACGAACCCTGTGTCTTTCTCTAACCCATTTCTTGGTGAAACTCCGACTGCCGCAGCACCACCAGCTCCATCGATGCCTTCGGCAGCAGTAGCGGTAGCTCCGGCGAGACTCCATCTTCTTTAGTCGAAGGTGCAATGGTGCCGAGGCTGCTACTGTCCTCTCAATCCCCTTCTTATCCTTCTCCTCTTCCTTTCCCTGTGGCTGAGACGTATCTCCTCTCTCTGTCTCGATTGGATTTTGGGGGGATTGTTGGAACTCAGTGAGGCATGGCGATCGAACGTTTGCTTCTCTTTTGTTATCGGTCTCGTCACTTAGTTTCTGAGGCCGTCTTGGTTTTTGATTTCGGTTTCTCTTCATTCTTTTTAGATCGGTGATTGTTTCTCTGCAGATCTGTAAAGCTTTAATGGAGTTGTTGATAGTTTTTTAGCTGCTTTCGGCCTTCGGGTCTCCACAACTACTACTAATTCGAATTCCCCTCCACTCTCGTTGTCCCCAGAGAACGGATCCCCTTCTTCTGAGTCTGATTTTCCATCTTCACCGATGACTCTGAAGTACAATGATCTCCCTGTGTCTTCTGAAGAAAGAGTACCCGATTGATCCATCTCTACCTGATATCAAGAACAGCATCTACGCAACAGATGAGTTCCGCATGTTCTCGTTCAAGGTTAGATCTTGTTCCCGGGCCTACTCCCATGACTAGACCGAGTGCCCCTTTGTTCATCCTCGTGAGAACGCTCGCTGGAGAAACCCTCACTGGCTGAATCTCTAACTTTTCCCAGCACCATATTACCTTTAATTCCATCATCGGGTAATCCTCAATACCTTTCTTCCTATTAGTTTTCATCCGGGGCATCATCGTCCTCGTGGATCCAAGCTTTCTTTTTGGGGTCAAATTTAGTCTTAGGTGGTGGAGTTTGTCATGTTATATCTTTAGTTTCTTTTTCTTTCTTTGTGTTCTGTTTCTTTGTTTTTATTTCA
This sequence comes from Macadamia integrifolia, assembly GCF_013358625.1. Lineage (NCBI taxonomy): Eukaryota > Viridiplantae > Streptophyta > Magnoliopsida > Proteales > Proteaceae > Macadamia > Macadamia integrifolia. The sequence goes on from NC_056562.1 coordinate 33,164,627, forward strand.
TTTATGTAATTCAGAGTTCAGATTTGTAATTTATATCCCCAACCCCAGCCCATTTTGTTTTCTGTTACGGTGTGGTATTTTCCTTATTCCTTTTTTTTCCCTCCCATGATGTAGTTTAGGACGTAGACTAGTATGGGCGTGGTTGGCCCCTCAAACCGGCCCGTAGCATTAGGATGTATTTGGGGAATGGGTTTGTGTTATAATTTCTTATTTTTTTTTAGGGTTTTTCATCCTCTTTCTCTAAATGCAATAAAAAATCAGATCTTGTTTAAAATAGTGCAATTAGTATACTTGTATTCCAATTCATCTAGCTTTCCCTTCTTTTAGCTTGTTTAGCTTCCTTTAATCATTTCATTTAGCTTCTTTGATTAGTTTAATTACTTAAGCTCATATATCATTTTTTACTAGTGTTTTTCTTTATCGTAATTAGTTGTTTTAATTATTTAATGGGTTCAATTAATATAACGTTTAGACTCTAACGTAATGTAGGTATAGCATGAAATAATCATTAGACATATTTAATTTAGAAGATAATTAGCATTGCATTTATTTAGTTAAAAGATTCTCTTCTCATTAGCTTAACTAGGGTTTTGAAAAATGTTTAACTCATCTTAGGTTAGCTTAAGGTAAACATAATTAGTGCAATTGGATTTCATAATTAATTTAATTAAACTTTAGGCTTAGTTTAATCCCCCTATACTAGATTAGGAAGATTAGTAAAAATGCATTCATTTAATGTAATTAATCCACTTCATTTTTTTATAAATTAATTAGGTCTCATTTAATTTATAAATCTTTTTACCAATTAGATTAAGTAGGATTGCAATAATTTATTTCACAAATTACTAGGGATTAGGATTAATCATTTTAATTAATTCAATTTAGGATTTCATAAATTCATTGATCATCCATCTAGGTTAGGTTCAATTAATCGAGTTAGTTCAATTTAGGGTTTCACAAATTGCTCAACTAAATATAGGTTTAGGCTTATTTCATTAGCTTAATCTAAAACTCATAATATATCAATTAAATCATTTAGGTTTTTTTTTTTGAATTTTAATTAACATAATCATTTCATTATTTGCATCATAACCTAGCTAGCATAATTTAGACACTTGGTTTAAGGTTTTCACATGTCATGTTTAGATACCTAGTTTAGGGTTTTCAGTGACCTAAATTTAAGACTAGTTAGTAGGATACAAACAAACTTTGGTCAAACAAAAAGAGACCGGCCTTAGGGTCGGGTAAATTGGGTGCCTAACACCTTCCCAGTCTGTCACTTGACACTTGTCTAGAATCTTGGTGCAAACCAGCCTTATCCATCAGAGTCATTAGTCTCTCTCCCTTGATTGGGGGAGACATTTATGGGTCCTAGACCCTTTCTAGGTGGCGACTCCTTTTTACTCATAACGTGTATCCCCCTTTGGCTTTTGATGACCAGGGGATACTATCTCATCTCATTAAGTTCGAACCCCAGCGTGTGTACACGCGCTACGCGCCGTATCGCGATTCAGGCGGAGGTCCATGATACCTACAGGTGGATGAGAGAAAAGTAGGGATTAAAGCCAAACTGGAGTATGGAGACCAACCTCTAACACTTTTAGTTCCCCGTATACCAAAGTTTAAAGTCGTCTAACTCCTTATCCTGTTTACCCTTCCATCTAGTCTATTGAATATAGGCTATGTTAATCCTTCTCGTAACGTCTATCAATTCTAGACTCTTACTTGTTAAAAAACGAATGTTCCAAAATGCTAATCTAATCCTACACTTTTGGACTGGCTTCTTTACTCACACTCGTCTATGATGAGGGAACCCTTGCTTACTTGTCACACAGCATTTGGGCGCCAACATTTCCTGCCTCTTATAGCGGACGCCTTAACTAACCTTTGCTCACTTTTCATTACACCCGAATCATAGTGTAGCACGTCCCTTATTCTGGTGGGAATGCCTTAGCATAACATTGATAATATAAAATTGTAGAATCCATCTAAATTGTTTTGGCTAGGGTAATATTTATAGAACCTAACCCAAGGCTTATTTCCACTAAAATAACCTACTTTTGCTGATTTATCCGCATCAATTCTATTAACAATGCTTCCAAATATGGTTTTGGCTCAAGTTGGAAGTCCATAAGAAGGCTTTTGGAGTGGGATGTCAACAGAAAACTACATTCTGGCTTTAAGTTGTTGCAGGGAAGAAGTCTCACTCTATAATATTTCCCCTTTGTTAGATGAATTGCTACAAAGCTTTCAAGGCATGGACAAGATTTCATTAGTGATTCGTTTATTCTAGGAAGGAGTATTTGTTAGATGTTAAAACTGCTGCATTTGAATTGCATATTTGTGATGTTGTGTATCTCTTAGGTTTCTAACATTTTCTGGATTCTGAATTCTGATACTGCAATTTTACAGAAATTTACTTTGTTAATTAAACGGTATTCTTTTGAAGCCAATTATAGTTTTTACTTGTACATTTGCCCATGCTCTTCAGATTAGGTTTCTTTCTCGTCTAACATGTAGTTTGTGATCTTCAGATTGCTCTGGCTCTTCTCCTCGGTAGTGACTACTCTCCGGGAGTCCGTGGCTTTGGTCTGGTGCGTAGGAAAGAATTGGTTACTTGCCGTTTTAGTTTATAAAGTCTAGATAGTAAAGTTGCTCCAGTGAAGTGAATAGTTTTGTGGTCTCCCTCTCTTTGTATTTACTTGTTAGTTGCTTATATGAACTTAAATTGTTTTTCCGAAGTCGAACTTCTGGTTCACACTGTTCTCAGTTTTGCACGCAAAAACTGTCTTGGGTAGGAAAAGAATTGGATACTTGCCTTTTTAGTCTCTGCGGGCTAATTAGTGAAGTGGATCCTACTAAATGGATAGTTTTGTAGTTTCCTTTTGCTGTTGCTTATATACATTTCAATTATTTTTGCAAAGTCCTATCAGTTAAAGCATGTTGCAGAGTAGAAAACTTCATGCTTTTCACCTTCTTATTGAAGTTCTATGGATGAATTTTATTTGTTTCCTATTTTGTTTCTTATTATGCATTTCCTCCAACTATAGGAGACAGCATGCGAGGTTGTTAAATTAATTGGGGATGGTGTCATTCTTCAACGTATTACATCAGAGGGGTTGGCATTTGCAAGGAAGAAAGAACCTAAGAAACGGGGTCAAATTCTTAATGGCGATGCAAACAAAGAGAACAATCCGTTTCATAAACTGAGTATTAATGGTAAGCCAAAAGAGAAGGAAGAAGGGGAAAGAAAAAGTAAAATGGAAACCTTCTAATGACTCTTGTTTGATAAAATCTGCATTTATCTAGTTTAATATTAACTTTTTTTTAGATACCTGGGTTATATAGGTTGTAGATCAAACCTTTTAATGATTCTTGTCAAACTGAATATTTGTCAATTTCCTGGAAGGAAGTAATAATGTTTTTGCTGTCAGGTTATGCAACTTATGCTAGCCCATTACAGTTGCGGCATGAACAAGTTATTTGAAGATCTTGAGGTTTTGCTAATATCTCTTACAGATTTAAATATTGTTTTTACAACCAGGGAATTGATGGATTTTTCATGTTTCCCTACCTCGGGATTATTTCAACTGGCCTCACTTGAAGTTTTGCTAATATCTGTTTCTGTACAGATTAATGCTTAATATTGATTTTACAACCAGGGAATTGATGGATTTCTACTATTATCCATAATATATCCTAGGTCTTAAATTGCACACATGTAAATGCAGGTGCTCCAATTGGTGTTCTATACCCTTCAGCCTAAGCATCTTAAGTTCTTAACTAGACAATCCTAAACATACAAAAAATCCTACACAAGTAATCCTTAATTTGATCAATATGGGATTGACGGATAAGATATCCTAATTCAATTCTATTGTCCTCTCAATATCGTGTGTAAAAGCTCTCATTATTAATGGTAGTATGTTATTGTTCTACGGAGGTAAACAAGAGTTGGGGGGGGGGGTTGAAAATCTAGCTTTCTGTACATTCATCATCTGATTCTAACTTCCTGAAAATTTTAAGTGAGTAAAAATAACACTTTGCAATGTATGGTTGGTGATTTATATAGGAAGTGAGCCAAATCCACAAGACAAACAGTGTCTACAAGTAATCAATGCATACTTGAAGCCAAAATGTCACTCTCCAGACTCAGAAGCTGTGCATAGGTACAGTTTCATACATCCAATGTGTGCAAGTTCAAGTTGGAACCTCATTTTTGAAGATAACAAAAGGTTGAAAATGTAGAGCGTGTTTTTATCTGATCATTCTAGTTGGATTTCTCTTCTCATAGTTATCAATATTTGATTTATTTACCTATTGTTGACTATATTCTTTATGAGTGACATGGTTTTGTTTTTTGCTGGGTTGTGGATCTGCAAGTTTTTTACTTCACTTAGGAGTTAAGATGCAGGGTTCATCAAGTTCAAACCTGTCACTTATTTAACTTGCCTATTCATAAAGAACAAAACATGAGTAAAACAATCATCTTAATTTTGTAGGGTGCTTTTTCAACATCCATTTCGACGGAATGAACTTCAGCAGATGTGTGCTGAGTTTTTTGGTTGGGCATCTGAGAAAACAGGTTTTCCATTCCCCTTGTATACTTCTATCAAATATTTTTTAGATGCCCAGTGTACTTGCACATGCCTGCATATGGAATATGATGTGGATACATGGACTGCTACCTAGGAGCATTATTTTTATAATGTTCCATGTAATGGAATCTTCTTTGGCCATTCCTCTTTGTGGTGTTAACTATCTCAATGATGTAGCCATCCAATCCTATGAGCTGGCTCTTAGAGTGGTCATATTCTTCAGATTTTCTGCACAACATTGTTATGCTTCCGTTAGTATGAACTGATTGTAGATATTGGGTGGCAGTTGAATTTGTTCCCCCTATTGTTGGATGCTTAGATTGATGTGAAAGTATGGAGTTTCTAAAGTGTGGAAAAATTTGAAATATTTCTTCATGACTGCATATTTATTCTGATGCATAGAGATTACAGAGGAATGCCTTTTTTTTTGTTGCATTCTTCGGCTTATTTATATGTGTTTTAATGCCCAGATGAGTACATCCTCCCAAAGATTGCTGAGAGAAATTTACGGCGGTTTATTAACTTGCGTAAAACTTCATCAGAAGTAGGACTTCAGCTACCACTGTATGAGGTATTCTCTTGTAACTGCTTGTTCCTAATTTTCTTGTATGGACCTTGGTTTAAAGTTCTATTCAATTTTTCTTGTTCCATATCTTTGGATGACTTGATACACAATAGTAGCTATCTAATGCATCTGATATTCTGATTGCCATAGATGTGTTACTTATAGTTTTCTTTCCCAATTTCTTGCCAGAAGGGGAACTCTGAGTTTTTGCAAGTTCCATAGTCCAAGTCTTTAATCCTTGATATACTCAACTTTTTCTGTTTTCAGTTGCCAGTTACATGTCCCATTTCTGCAATTATCAAGAGCAGAAAAGTGCAGGGTAGAGAATGTTTTGAGGTTGCCTGGGAAGAAATGGAAGGACTGAAAACTTCCACAGTCCCCGCTGATCTCGTTGAAAGGTATGGTAGTTCGAAGTTCTATTTCTCCCCAGATTTAGAACGTCCATTCTTTTTCCTCTAAAAATATATGAAATAAAGAAAGCGCCATAACCCAGTGCTGGTCCCGCCTATGCGGGGTCCTGGGTTGGATGGATTTGGGGTTAGTCCTAACTTTTGGCATTTTTGCACAAAGTGGCTGCCCTCAAGACCTGAACCTAGGCATTTGCCCTGGTAACCCGAACTTTTTACAACATTGATAAACTTTTTAAAACAGAACATAAATTCCAATGCCAATCCATTTACTATGTTTACATATTTCATTGTTTTGCTTATATTTGGGATAAGGATATTTATAATCATTTCCCTCTACCCTCCAATGGAAAATTCTTTCATGCTTCAATCTTGCACATTTGGTTCTAGGATTTTCTGTAGTTATTTATTTTAGTCCCTTAAAGAATTGAGAATTTTGGATGTTTGTATCTCCAGTGCGTGTCCCGAGAAGATAATGGAATTTGAAGTTAGGAAAGCTGAAGCGAAGAAACCGAAACGGACTGCAAGGTCAAAGAAATCAGAAAGCAGTGCTGCTATGTCTGAAGTGAATCAGAGGCTGCATGATCTGTTGGTTGACGTGGAAGCACAAAGCAATGCGATTAGTAGTGTAACCCTTCACCACCCAGTTGGTCCTAGAAGTGCTGAATCTGCTGTCATTAATCCTTATCCAGATGTCACGGCTTCTAAAGTAGTGAAAAGTCAACAGATCATTGGTCGACAGATTGATGTTATTGACTTAAGTGAGTCAGAGACCGAAGCATCACCTGAACATGCCAGGAAGGCAAGAGAGTTGAGATTATTTATAGCCAGTATTAAGGATGATGCCTCTTAAATGATCCATGAAGGGAATTGAAAAGAGTAAAAAGAAATGTATATATATAACATTCAGGCTCATCAATCTGAAGTAATGGTATTTCTGTCTCATAACCGGACTAAATGTTTCATCGTAATCGATGTCGGGTTTTTTATTATTATCTTGTGCAACGAATCTGGCCTTGTAAATTTCAATTGTTCCATCAGACATAAGTTTGATTTTGTAGACCCGATTGAGCTGACGAGAATGCCATGAGGAGGGATAACATAAGAGATCAACCAAGTGTTATTTGATAGCAAACATTGTAATTTGCAGTCATTATTATGTTATGATCAAAAGTAGCCATTAACATGCAAGTACACATGTATAATGACAATATTACCCTCATTGAAAAAAAGGTATCATGCCAACAAATTATTTAGCATCAGTAAGAAAATCCTTTTAAAGAAAAAGAAAACCTTAATCACTCTCAACCCCATGAATGGGTTGAGAAAACCTTGATTTCTTACTTAGACCAGTTGATTAGTTAGATTGTGCGGTCTATCAGGATGGATAGTCGACCAGTTGTTGCGCCCCCATTGCTAGCTCCTGAAATCGTTCCTGACTCAGTTTGAACGCGGGATCTCCTTGGGATGTACATTTTGAGACTCAAATGAACTTCTCAATAGGAGATGTGATTGCGTAAACATTTGATTCAAGAAAGACAAATAATATCAAAGCAAAATTTAGAAAAATGGATTGCGAATTTAATCATCCATTTAAGAGGACTATAGTGTTTTAGATATCTCAATCATTAAACCTCCAAGCAAAGGATTACGTAGCCTTCAGGGTTTTGCTACTTGGCAAGGACCCCACTTCAGTAATAATTGAACTCTCGAAGTGGCCACAGATAAAAAAGGATAAGGATTAATGGTTCCTTAAAAACCAAGGCAAGAGCTGAAACATATACTACTCTTCCTCTAATCAAGCCTAAATGGTTCATCTTCCATTGATCTTTTATACACAAAGATATATATACATCAATGGAAGGAACCAATTCTAACCAACAAACAAAGAGGTACATACAGTTGTGATATCTTCTACTTCCAGTTTTGCTCACAAGTGCTTACAGAAAGTATAAAGATGTGGGTGGGTGTTTCATCCTTGCAGGTATGCAGTAGTTACAGGATCCAATAAAGGAATTGGATTTGAGATATGTCGTCAGCTAGCTTCCAATGGGATAATGGTTGTTCTAACTGCTAGAGATGAGAAGAAGGGTCTTGAAGCTGTTGAGACTCTCAAAAGAACTGGGTTAGTTGATGTGGTTTTCCATCAACTAGATGTGAAGGATCCTGCTAGTGTTGCTTCACTTGCAACCTTTATTGAAAACTCATTCGGAAAACTTGATATCTTGGTGAGGATGATGGACCAGCAGAGATTGCCTTAGAACTCATGATTATTTTTATTTTTATTTTTTGTTTAAAGAAAATTGAATTAATTTTGCAGGTGAACAACGCGGCTGTGCTTGGAGTGGTGATAGATGATCCTGAGGCTTTCGAAACATATCTTTTACGTTCTGCAGTAAGTCATCATATGTAACTCATTTTTTTTTTTTTTTTTTATTATTATTATTTATTCTTGCAGCACATAGATAAGAATGACTGACCACGAATTTTGGGAATCAGATGAGTCTCGGATACGAATCCGGCTCAGTCGGTTTTAATCCTATATATCATTAATTTAATTTTTCTTTAATGATTTTACTTTTGATCCGATACAGATACCCAATTCAGGATCAGCCAGGTATTGATATTGGCATTGGCTTGCAATCCGATCATATGATACCAATACTTGGAAACCTGGACCAAGGTTTTAAAATTTGGGATTAGTGTCAACTGATATCGATCTAGACTGATATTATATCATTTGGGATCGGATTAATTTACCTTGTTTTCTTCTTAAATCTGGTTTTTTTAGACCCTTTTACCTATAGATCCTAGTAGTGGATTAGGTGTCAGATTGGTCAAGACTCGGATCTGTCTTGATCAATATCGATCTGGGCTATTTTGACCGATTTGATCCGATTTCTAATAATTTTTTTCTTTTTAATACTAGAATGGGGAGTTGTTTCATGGAAAGCTGGATGAGAATGACAAGAAGTTGTTGGAAAAATTGAGGCAAACTTATGAGAAGGCAGAAGATTGCTTGAAGACAAATTACTATGGAACCAAAAGAGTCACGGAAGCACTACTTCCCCTACTTCAGCTCTCCAATTCAGCAAGAATAGTAAATATCTCTTCTCTACTAGGACAGCTCAAGGTGATGGACTAACTCATCTTGATAATTATACTTTCTTTTCTCTAATAGACCAAGTGATTTTCTCAGAAACATAAAATGGATTTCAACATTTTAAATTGTATTTTATCATTGTTTCAGTACATAACCAACGAGAAGATTAAAGCAGAATTGAATAATATCGAGGATCTAACAGAAGAGAGATTGGATGAGCTATTGCAATGGTTTCTCAAGGATTTCAAGGAAGATATGTTGGAGTCTAATGGGTGGCCAACAACTTTGTCAGCATATAATGTCTCAAAAGCTGCCATGAATGCTTATACAAGGATTCTTGCCAAGAAGCTTCCCACCTTGGGCATAAACTGTGTTCATCCTGGTTATGTCAAAACGGATATAACATGCAACACTGGGGCATTGGAAGCCAAAGAAGGTGCTAGAGGACCTGTTAAGTTGGCTTTGTTAGCTGATGATGGCCCTTCTGGGCTCTACTTTGATCAGATGGAAGTGTCTACCTTCTGAATCAAGACTAGGAATGCCCAAGGTTATAAATAAGTGGGATGTTCCCTTATTTTTCATCCCTCATTTCTCATCTCTTCATTCCACTTTTTTATTTAGACCTTCGATGATCCTTACTTTGTTTTGTTTGGATCCATATAGTCGATCCCATTAATTTGGGACGAGGCTGAATATGTCCTTGTTACTGGTCTCTTCTCTAGTCACATCTTGTAAAAAGTGATCCATCACTCCTCAGCTTAAGATCGACTGAATAAGAAGAAAGCTAAGTTCACGAAGTTGTTCAAAATCATCAATAACTTTTCTTATGGTTACACGTATATAATGATATAATATCTAAATTTGCTCTTCTATATCCTGTTTTTAAATCTCAATTTGATTTGTTGTACATTTTTTTTATTTAATAGAAGAAAATGGAAGCATGTTCTTTCCACTGGGTGTGAGCTGAACGATGGATGATTATTCATACAAGATAGCCAAACTACTAATTGTTAGAATTGAAGGGGAAGGACCGACAAACTCCTGGTGTATATTGGCTTCTTATATCCCAAGCCAATAGACATATCGAATAGGAATGTATTGCAATTCATATACAAGGGGTAAAACTTTCCTACACACCCTACCACAGATATAACTGATGTGGTTATTTTATCCTTTGTATAGGGAGGTCATGGTTTGAATTGGTCACACACATCAAATTTTAGGTCTTATTCAATCAATTTCTTTTAATGCATTGGCATGCATCCTATGTATGTCTATATGGACATTCATCCTGGATAAAGTAGATAGCATTAGAATACCAAATTAAACAACCAAATATATCTTATAAAAACTCTTATAAGTGGATCCTGATCCAATAGTAGCCTATTACCATGTACCAATTCCTAGCCACAATGGTATTGAAAGCACATGAGGACAGTGCAGGTTCCAACCCTCATTCTCTTCTCCCAGAAAAATCTTGAAACCATTTCAAATTAAAAAGGTGACGCATCCTTCTGAACAAAAAATAGACCAGAAGGTCCACCACCTTTCAGGAAGCAAAGCCAACCTCACAACACTTTCTTCAGCCTCCTTCAACGCTCAAGTCTGGTAGTTCAAGTAGTTTTGACAAAACCAGGACAGGAGCAGTTTATGGAGATGGTAGGAAACTTTTTGGGTTAAAAATCCTTGTGTAAGCATTCACAGATTGCCTTAGAGACTATATAAGCAGACATGAAAGTAGGCCAACCTTTGTTTCCATGGCATCATCTTCCTTCAAGTAGTCCTTTGGAACTCATTCAACAGTTCATCCATTTCTTCTGTGAGAACATCATCACTTAACTCCTGTCTAGTTCTTTCATTAGGAATATTCAAGATTCAATTTATTTGGCTGCGAGTTTGGATAACAAAAAAGTTTCTGCAATCCGTGTAACGGTAACAACAACTGCCTAGTGCAGTTGGTGAGCTGTGATATGCAAAAAATCCCATCTTCACCAAAAAATCCCATCTTCACCAGGAGGTCTCGAGTTCGAACTCCCTGGCTGCTACCTATTTCCCTCCCTACCTATAAATTTCTAACTGTGCTTCTAGAAGCATGGAAGCATCACACAACCCAAACCACGTAATATAAGGAATCAGTCCTCCAAGTATGGTGCTTCTACCCTCTATATTCATATATACCAGCAATCATTGATCCTTGTCATAAACTATCATCGACTATATTTTTAAACTACTTCTTCTTCTTCTTCTTCTTCTTCTTATTTTTTAATTATTGCAAGTCGGGGATAAGAATGACGACTGTCGTTATATATATATATATTGATACTAGAGTGGCGAGTTGTTGGATGGAAAGATGGATGAGAATGACAAGAAATTGATGGAAAAATTAAAGCAAACATATGAGAAGGCAGAAGATTGCTTGAAGACGAATTACTATGGAACCAAACGAGTCACAGAATCACTACTTCCCCTACTTCAGCTGTCCAATTCAGCAAGAATAGTAAATGTCTCTTCTATAGAAGGGCAGCTCAAGATAATGAATTAGACTAACTGATCTAGATAACTATACGTTCTTTTATCTTTCCAAATATTACTATTCTCTTATTCTACTTTTCTGCTTTCGAAATCAAAGTGAGACTTGACCTAACCTGGTTGATGAATCCATTCAATGAGCTAAGGTGTAGATGATTATTAAAACCAACTGACTCAGCTTGGCTCCAGGCTTAGCAAGTCCAATCTTAGTGAACTGTGAAATGTAATGAAATATAGAAATGAAAATCTATAATGATGCAGAAAAGAACGGAAATCATAGACAAATAATCACACAATGTAAAGATTTACATGATTCAGTAAGATTGCCTAATCCACGGTGAGATGAGATCTATTTCACTATCAATGAAGAATAGGGTAATAGCAGCTCGTCCTCAGGCTTCTCTCATATTACAAAGAATACCTTCGCCACAAAATCATAGCAACATTATGTAGGTTACCGAAATACTCATATAACAGCCTTCACAATCAGCCCACAAACATGAAAAAGCATACCATGTCGCTGTAATGCATGTCATAGTTTCTGCTTTCTTAGAAACATAGAATGGATTTCCATACTTTTAATTGCATTTCATTTCGTGTTTGTTTCAGTTACTGCCCAATGAGAAGGTTAAAGCAGAATTGGATAGCATCGATGATCTAACAGAAGAGAGATTGGATGAACTGTTGCAATGGTATCTCAAGGATTTAAGGGAGGATATGTTGCAGGCTAATGGCTGGCCGTTAACTTTATCAGCATATAAAGTCTCCAAATCCGCCATTAATGCTTATACAAGGATTCTTGCTAAGAGGTTTCCCACCATCAGCGTAAACTGTGTTCATCCTGGTTATGTCAAAACAGATAAAACAAGTAACACAGGGACATAGACAGCCGAAGAAGGTGCTAGAGCACCAGTAACGTTGGCTTTGTTAGCTGATGATGGCCCTTCTGGGCTCTTCTTTGATGAGATGGAAGTGTCTACTTTTTAATTCAGGACTCAAGAGAGTCACAGATATCTTCTCATTCGTGGAGGGCAAACCTGATTACTGGACGGGAAAAAAAATATTCAAACCGCTAGTTATTCGAATATTAAATAAAAAATTAGGAAAAAGGTTCCTACACGCGGGGCGACGGGCACTGATGTTGTGGTTGATTATTTTAATGATTGGATAGAGAGGTCATGGTCTAGATTAATCATACATCTGATGTTGACTCAATCAAGCCCAATCTAGTAACTATATTTATATTTGAGAATATTATAATATTGTACAAAATACCATTTGTATAGGGTGACAGTACAGACATTTTATCATTCCCGATCTGTATCAGGGAGTACACACATATTCTTTCAAATACTTTTGAATTTGGAAAAAATCATATCGGCCAATTGATTATCAATGGACAAATAAAGAATTTGAAGAGACTGAAGCCAAGAAGTTTCAGCTACAACACTAGCAAGTAAGGCTCTCTTTGGTATCCATTGTTTAAAGAAATTCTTGCCTGGACTTTAGAATTTTTCTGAGCCAGAAAAAGTAATTGTTTGGCTGCACATTTAAGTGAAGACTAACAAATAATCTTTTAATGAAGAACCTACACAAAATAAAAGATTGCAATTTACTCATCCATCAATAGTCTTATATTCTTAGATATCTCCACCATGATCCTCTAGAGTTGAATCTTGAAATTTCAATCCATTCCAAAAAAAAAAAAAAAATCCAATTCCCCAACATGCAATACATGTGAACTGGGCCTTATTTCTTGACGGCTTGGAAGGGGTGAAGTTCTTCAAGATTTTAGAAAGGAGAAACACCAAGTCAATTCGTTGATCTTCCCCCTTGTAATTACATCATTCTCTCATTATGGCCTGAAGTTCTTTTAAGATTTAAAAAATAAAAAAGTAAAAAAAATAAAATTGACCTCTAAACATAGCCTAAAGGAATTGGATTGGAAATATGGCTTCAGCTAGACCGACTTGAATGGGTGATTGTCTGGGCCCGGTCTTAGATTGTTGTGGCCTAACATGTTCCTGAAATCGTGCCGTGGGATCTGCCTAGGAGATTCTCATTTTGTGACACTATAGGCTCAGTTGTTCTCCAACAACTATACAAGGATTGAGAGGAGTTGGGCATGCATCCCTACACATGAAATGCATTTTCAACTCTCCCAACCCTTGGATGAATCATTGGAGGGTCGGTATATTTTCAGTATTAAAAATATAATCTAGTTCTCAGTATGGTACAATTTTGGTTTTTCCTTTCTGTTTCTTGAACCGAATCGAAATGATTGACATCCTTACTCCTAGATTCTTCTTTTCTTAGAAATCTCCATCATTAAACCTCCAAGCAAGGAACCACCAACGGTTAGTTGGCAAGGACCACTCTCGGGGTGTTTTTAAGTCGGCAAGGAACTTGTCTAAGTCAGAAAGTCATGAGTTCAAACTACTATTCAAAGAAAAAGAAACACACCACACGTTCTTCTGATTATGGAATGGAATGGTTCCCATAAAACCAAGGCATGTAAGAGCTAAAAAATATACCACTTTTAATTTCTACTTATCAAGCCCAACTGGTTCATCTTCCATTGATATTTTACATTACAAGATATAATGGAAGGAACCAATTCTAACCAACAGACAAAGAGGTACATACACTTGTGCTAGCTATCTTCTACTTCCAATAATTTTTCTGATCATCTAAGATGTGGTGTTTCATCCTTTCAGGTGTGCAGTAGTTACAGGATCCAATAAAGGAATTGGATTTGAGATATGTCGTCAGCTAGCTTCCAATGGGATAATGGTTGTCCTAACTGCTAAGAGATGAGAAGAATGGTCTTGAAGCTATTGAGACTCTCAAAACATCTGGATTAGTTGATGTGGTTTTCCATCAACTAGATGTAAAGGATCCTGCTAGTATTGCTTCACTGGCAACTTTTATTGAAACCTCTTTTGGAAAACTCGATATCTTGGTGAGGATGATGGACCAGAAGAGATAGCCTTAAGAGAACTCATGAATTTTTTTTTTTTTTGTTATTTATTTTTTCTAAAATTATCATCCTGTTTGCATTTCCCTGAAGATTATGTGGAGCCCGTTTCTATGTGGGTGGGGGAGGAGTGTGACTCCTTTATGTGTGCAGGTGCCAATGGGAGTGTTCGAGGAAACATCGATAGAGATATCATTTTTTATTCCATGTGGGGCAGGTTGATCATTTCACCCTTATTTGTCTCGGCGTAAGGGCCACACTCCCTCCATAAAAATCAATTTCCCGAAGATAATATACATGGATTTATCTCTGAGTTTGCTACAAAATGAAGAAACGAAAGGATCAATCCTTTTGAAATTGAAGAATGGATTAATTTTTGCAGGTGAATAACGCAGCTGTGCTTGGAGTGGCGACAGATGATCCTAAGGCTCTAGGAACATATCTTTTACGTTCTGTAGTAAGTTCCCAAATGTCACTTTTTTTTATTATTTATTCTTGCAGCACATAGATAAGAATGACTGACCACAGATTTTGGGAATCGGATCGGTCCCCGATACCAATCCGGATCAGTCGATTTAATTCTATTTATCACTATTTTATTTTATTTATCATTAGGGTATACTTGGTAGTTTACTTATTATGAGGGTATTTGTACTTTAAAAACTAATCCAGCTGACATATAAGATATGTTCTTTAACAGTGACTAACGGTGGGGGATCTGAGTCTAAATTGGTGAAAGAGATGAGGTATTCTTATAATAGTGGCATTCTCGAAGGGGTGGCGTTATAAATTACCCTTATTTTAATGGGTTTACTTTTGATCCGATTCAAATATCCAATCCAGGATCGGCCAGGTATTGACATCAACTTACAATTCGGTCATATGATACCAATACTTAAAAACTCTGTATCAAGGTTCTAAAATTTGAGATTAGTCTCAATTGATATCGATCTAAATTGTTATTATATCATTTGGGATCAAACGGATTTACTTTTTTTTTTTTTCTTAAATCTGGTTTTTTTTAGACCCTTTTAACCTTAGATCCTGGATCCATCTGATCCGATTTTTACAACCATGCCCTCAACTAATAATTTTTTCTTTTTAAAACTAGAATGGGGAGTTGTTTCATGGAAAGCTGGATGAGAATGACAAGAAGTTGCTGGAAAAATTGAGGCAAACTTATGAGAAGGCAGAAGATTGCTTGAAGAGAAATTACTATGGAACCAAAAGAGTCACAGAAGCACTACTTCCCCTCCTTCAGCTGTCCAATTCAGCCAGAATAGTAAATGTATCTTCTATACTTGGAAAGCTCAAGGTAATGTTTCTTCTTAACAATTTCTGAAAACATGTAATTGATTAATTTCTATATATTTTTAAGTGTATTTCATTTTATGATAATTGTTTCAGTACATAGCCGGCGAGAAGATTAAAGCAGAGTTGAATCATATCGAGGATCTAACAGGAGAGATTGGATGAGCTATTGCAATGGTTTCTCAAGGATTTCAAGGAAGATATGTTGCAGTCTAATGGGTGGCCAACAACTGGGTCAGCATATAAAGTCTCAAAATCTGCCATGAATGCTTATACAAGGATTCTTGCCAAGAAATTTCCCACCTTGGGCATAAACTGTGTTCATCCTGGTTATGTCAAAACGGATATAACATGCAACAAAAGGGATATTGACAGTCGAAGAAGGAGCTAAAGGACCTGTAAAGTTGGCTATGTTAGCTGATGATGATGGCCCTTCTGGGCTCTACTATGATCAGATGGAACTGTTTACCTGCTTCTAATAATACATCTTCTCATATTCAAATAAGATGAATATATTGGGCAAGACTGCAATATTCCTTGATGGTTTAGGAATACCTATAGTTATAAGTGAGATGGTCTCTTCCATAGTCACATCTTGGAATAAATGATCCATAACATTCCTATATTCTCTCAAGTGAAATAAGGAAGAAAAGCCAAAGTCCAAGAAGTTGGTTCAAGGTCATTAATAACTCTTCTTATGCATGGCTACATGTATGCAATGATGTCATATCTAATTATATACGTATGTACTATGCAATCAAACTAGTAATTTTTTGAATTAAAGGCAAAAGGTTTTGTGCACAACCATGTATGTATATAGTCATATCTTCAACCGTTGGAGGGATGAGAGGGAAGAGAATGTGTAATAACACTTCTGCCCCGCACCGCATCCTACAATTGAAGGTACAATTGTACATACATAGCCTGTCCCACCACCCCCCACCCCCCAAAAAAAAAAAAAAAAAAAAAAAAAAGAAAAAACCAACTTGTTTGGAAAAAAAAATGGTTAAAAGAAATCATCCCATTGCCATCCCCCTATAAACAATTGTTTACCGATATTAAGTGTGGTTGAAGATTGCTGGTATTCTCCCAAATAGAGAATTAATGGTTCCCATAAAACCAAGGGAAGAGCTAACAAATATACTACTCTTCCTCTATTAATGTAACGGATCCATCTTTCTATTGATCCTTTGCATGTGAAGATACATGATGAAAAGAACCAATTCTAACCAATAAATAGACATAACTAAACCTTCCATGCACCGATATGATTACGAGTGGTTGAAGACTGTAGCATATATATATATATATATATATATATTCTCCAATGAAAGTGTGCAAAGGAGCATCAACATAGATGAAATTTTTATTTCATACGAGGTGAGCTTAGATGTAGGAGCCATGTGACCAGAGAAAGTTCTTTTTCCATTTTTTGGGGGGTGAAAAATGAATTTTGTGGGAAAGTGTGGCCCACAAAATAAAGTCTTTAACTGCATCAGCATATAAAGTCTCAAAATCTGCCATGAATGCTTATACGAGGATTCTTGCCAAGAAGTTTCCCACCTGGAGCATAAATTGTGTTCATCCTGGTTCTGTCAAACCTTGGGCAGTTTGGAGGGGTTTAGCTTGTGTAGTTTGGAGGCTAGAACTAGCCTTATTTGTGGTTTGGATGGGTCCCGTAGCTGGGATGGCAACCACAGCATGGGAATAGAGTGTTTTTGTAGTAGCCATCTGGGACACCTTCTTCGGCTGATATTTTATCGAATTTTTGCATGATTTGGTGGAGATTGTAAGGTTGAGGAGAATTTTGGATAGAAACATTGTTTCTAAGATGCTCAAGGCAGGCCTTCTTTTGTTTTGGGTCTGCTAAGCTATCAATATAATAAAAAATATTTGAATTAGGTGATGCACGGAGCATCCGGACAGATTTGGGAATACAATCGTCACAGCTAAGACCAATAATACAAGAATCACAAGTACATGCTTGAAAATTCTCATTATTGAAAGAACTGGAAGTATGTTCAGAGGTCTTACACTCTTCTGCCACTCCTCCCAAGAGTCCAAAGGCATATACCACGTTGAAAAACTTAAGAAATAAAATGATTACTCAAAAGAAAAGAAATCTGCAAAGAAATAAACCAAATCCACCACTACCGTGGCTCTGATACCAGATTACAGGATCGAGATATGCTAAAATCCAGGGAAATAGGGATCTCCTGGTTCTGTATAGCAATCAGAACGAGATAGGTGCAATACCTTACTCCGATCCAGCAAGGAGACAAACACTGAGATGGGTGCAATACCTTACTCAGTACTTATTTGTGCTTTAATTAGAATGGTTATTGAATCTATACTCAAAACAAAAGAACCAAGAGTGGCGGTTAATCATGTTTTGGAAAGAGAAGGCTTTGAACCAGGCGTCCTGTAATCAAGGTATGTAAAATTTGGTGGGGAAAAGGTGTTTGAAAAACTTCTTGGGTTAAGGGGATGAGTACTCCAGTCTTGGAGAGACAGGATTTTGCAGATGGTTACAGTTGTATGTGTAACCAGTGTTTGGTCATTTCGATCATAATTTTATATATATATATATATATATATATAACAGGCAACACAGGGATACAGCCGAAGAAGGTGCTAGAGCACCTGTAAAGTTGGCTATGTTAGCTGATGATGGTCCTTCTGGGGTCTTCTTTTATCGGATGGAACTGTCTACCTTCTAATTCAAGACTCAAGAAAGTTACAGATATTTTCTCAGTCATATATGGTGAATCTCCATATTGGGCAATTAGGCTTGAAATTTAATTAGGAGCTTGAATTCCTTGACGGTCCAGGAATACCTATGGTTATAAATAAGTGGGATGGTATCTTCCCTAGCTAATCACATCTTGTAATAGGTGATCCATCACTCCTACACTCCAGAGTGAAATAAGAAGAAAAACCGAGTCCAAGAAGTCATTCCAAATCGTTAATAACTCTTCTTATGCTTATATGTTATGTCATGATGTCCTTTTCCCAATATCTGAATATGCACTTTTTATTATATTTTTAAATCTCAATTTGATACCCATCCGTGGGTTGCTCAGAAGTTTAGGGTGAATTAGTGATCATGTGGATAGGTGTATGGTCCCAAGTTCAATTCCTCATATGTGCATCTATGATTTAACTGGAGATCGCGGTGGTGGATTGCTGAATCTCCTCGAGGATTAGTCTACATTTTTAATTTAATAGAAGAAAATGGAATCATATTCTTTCAACTAGGTATGAGTTTAAATGATTATTAATACAAGATTTTTTTTTTCTTTTTTTCTGCTAACGACGAGTATCTAGGCCTTCGGCAAGACTAGTCTCATGGGCCCATACTGATAGTTAAACTGTTAATTGTTAGAATTGAAGGTGAGGGATCGACACACTCCTTGTATATATTGGCATCTTACATCCCAAGCTAATGGGCGCACAGGATGGAAAGTCATGGTCTGGATTAGTCACTTTTTTTTTTTTGTTATTTTTATTTATAATTCAATACCTTTCAATTTCAATACATTAGCATGCATTCCATGTATGTCTATTCATGCATTCAATTTTTGGATAAAGTATAGATAGCATTAGAATAGCAAGTTAAATAATCAAATATATCTTCTAAAAACTCTTATAATTGGATCATGATCCAACACCAGCCCTATTACCATGTACCCATTTCTAGCCACAATAAGAACACTGTAGGTTCCAACCCTTATTCTCTTCTCCAAGCAAAATCCTGAAACCATTTCAAATTAAAAAGGTGACTCATCTTTCTTAACAAAGAACATACCAGAACGTCCACCACCTTCAGGAAGCAAAGCCAACCTCACAACACTTTCTGCACCTTCTTCAACACTCAACACTCCAGTCTGGTAGTTCAAGTCAGTTTTGACAAAACCAGGACAGACACAGTTTATGGTGATGGTAGGGATCTTTTTGGCTAAAATCCTTGTGTAAGCATTCACAGCTACCTTAGAGACTATATAAGCAGACATGAAAGCAGGCCAGCCTTTTGTTTCCATGGCTTCATCTTCCTTGAAATCCTTCAGAAACTCATTCAACAGTTCATCCAATCTCTCTTCTGTGAGACCATCATCACTTAGAACCTGCCTAATCCTTTCACCAGGAATATTCTGAAACCAAAAAAAAAATTGAGAAATAAAATCCCAATCTAAGTTTGAATCAACATAAAATTAATGTTGTGTGCTGATTTTAAAGGGCTGTTAAGAGGGTATTTCGATAATCTAGTTGTATAGGGTTCCATTATAAATTTGTAGTGAGGGTTCTATCTTTATAACCCTCTTCTCCATTTATAGTGAAGTAAAAATCTCATGTCACCATGGACATAAATGATTTTTATGAACCATGTAAATATTTGTGTATGTTGTGTAATTGTGAGTTTGCAATTCTCATTTTTTTTTTCTCATCGTTTTAGATTTTCGTTTTCCGAAATTAAGTCATCCCTAGCCTAAATGTGGGATCACTGTTCATACCTTCAGCTTTCCCATGGAGGAAGAAACATTGACGATTCTTGCAGAATTGGATAGCTGAAGCAGGGGAATAAGCGCTTCAGTTACTCTTTTGGGACCATAGTAATTCGTTTTCAGACATTCTTCTGTCAACTCGTAAGTTTCAGTCAATATTTCCTTCCAATTGGGGGTCTGCATCAGAAAAACAATTCAGAATTACTTATCAAAAAAAAAAAAAAAATCAGAATTTTCAGTTGCCAATTCACTAAAGCAATAGTAATCAAAGGCTTACCTTGCCATCACCAGGTCTTATGGCCTTCAAAGCATCATCATCCACTTTCCCTCCTCCAATCCCTGCGTTATTTACCTATAGATATATGGTTTCCCATCATAATTTATCAATCAAGAAATTTAGAGTTTACCTAAGATGTGGAACAGAGCAACTCTGAACTTAAAAAACAGAGATGGGTAATGGTAACAATTTACAAATCTTTTATGATTCCAATCTTACCAAGATATCAAGCTTTCCAAAGTGGGTTTTGACGAAATCAGCAAAGGAAGCAATACTAGCTGGGTCTGTCACATCTAGTTGATGAAAAACCACATTGGAGAGCCCATTTCCCTTAAGACCTTCAACAGCTTCAGAACCCTTCTTCTCATCTCTTGCCGTTAACGCCACTGTGACTCCATTAGAAGCTAACTGTCTGCAAATCCCAAGACCGATTCCCTTATTTCCTCCTGTGACCACTGCAACCCTGTAATGGTTACTAATAAGAGGATTTGTTTGGAGATTTAATTGGATTGAAAAGGGAAACCAAGGAAGAACACTTATAGAGAGTGGAAATACCTCTCTTTTGCTGGGCTGGTGATTGCTTCTGCCATAGTCTTCAATCAGTTGTAAAAATTCTAGACTGCCAGGTTGAGAGCTTATCCATGGCTTGCAAGAAACTGACCATATAAATACACAGCCAGACAGTTCAGGATAGAAGCGTGGCTGATAAATGGCCAAAGAAGATTTTCTCACGGGTTCACTCGAGGAAAGACTATAAGGCTGTGTTTGGTAGCCAAGAGGAGAAAAGAAAAGAAAAAAATATATATATACATATATATATATATATATATATTTTTTTTTTGTATTTTTTTCTTTGCACTAGATATGTCTTTTACCCATGAGAAGATCTTCATTTTCAAATTCAAAATTTTCCTTGGAAATTATGAAATTTTCTTTTTTTCTCCCCAATTTTTTTTTACCAAAAATACAAGAAAACATAAGAAAATATGAAAACATAATAAGACAAAATGAATGATTACACAATGATTTCTTATGTGCCTATCTCTCTCTTAAAATTTAATTTTTTTCTTTTCTTTTCTTTTCTTTTCTTTTCTTATCTTCTCTTGGCTACCAAACATAACCTAAGTTCTTCAAGCCACGGTCTAAAATCTCCCACCAGGGTCATCACCGATTTAGATATAAAAGACTTTGTACAACAAATTACACCAACCAGATTCAGCAGGATCAATGAGCAAAATAGTGGAGGCGTGTCGACTTAAACCCATAACCAATCAACTCGAGCGGTGATAAATCAATTTCATGTATCATCTTGAATCTACAATCAATCGACTCAAGCGATGATGAATCAAGTTCATCTATCACATTCCTTGTGAGTCTTTTTTGTCCCTCTCCCCTAAGTAAAAATATTTTTTCACACGTTGTTAGTATAAAGTGAAATAATTATGGTCATTAGAAGGTTTTATGGGAAACTCGAATCCTTCACCATCATCCGATTTTCCTTCCACTGTATCCGAACATCCAAAAGGTGAAAAACCTAAAGAACAGCTAACTTTTGTACCATATACGAAATCAGATTTTGGATGGTTCATGGTCCAAACCCCTAGAATAGTTGAGTTTTCAGATCTGAGGCCGATTCTCAGTGTTTTTGGGGCCAATTCTGGGCGATTCAGATTGGGATCGGATCGGAATCAGCGAGACCAATCGGATACCCAATTCTGTATTTTGAAACCTTAATTATAAGTTCATAGATTGTTTTGTTTTCTCTGCAACAATCTACAGCTGTGTGTGGATCTCTCTACCTGAATTTGAATTGCAGTACACCACGATTTAAGTCACTGACTACAGTTGAATTGCTTCTATATTTCTTACTTTTCCTTTATTATTCTACTCTTACGAAGGTAAAAGAGTAGAATTAGAATGACCATTGCCACCATTCGAGCAATTGTATGGTTGCATTTGTCGATTATCTTTTTGCTCTTTCCTTCTCCCATTAGCATATCAGTCATAGCCAGATAGTATAGTTGAATGTAATCAGAGCATACCAAGATTTCTATCAGTGCCAGTTTTAAGGATGTCGATGACCAGTGCATGCATAGGCTGGCCGGCCATCTGGGTGAAGTTATGAATCCTTTGAGCTACTGATGCATCAGTTCTTAATCTCTGAGCCAATTTAATGAGTCAGAATTAACAAGGCATGTTGCAAATAAATTGGGTGATGAGACAGATTTCTGGTTTGATAACCCATAAAATGAAGGCAATTGATTGCTGAAGGAATCTGTTGGTACAAAGAGATTGGTTAAGGATCTCAAACCCACACCATCACTCTTAGGGAAGGAGTCCTTTAGTCCGGTGGGCCTGGCCAAGCTGTTGGACCATCACTATCTAGAGCCACTGGTGAGATCCTGTGTACTTTCGAAGCAGGAAATTCCTGAGAATCCCACCTTTGGAAAGCGCCTTAATACTCTTACTACCAATGTTTTTCCATCTATCTTTTGACCCTGCATGTGTGCCGCAGCAGTAACTGCATTTGTGGGATCAACATACCTAACAAAGCCATAGCCTTTACTCAATCCTGTGCTTCTGTCTTTCATCACTTTTGCTGCCGTTATCATGCCGAAAGGAGAGAATAGATCTCTTAATTGATTGTCATCCAGAGCATGAGGAAGATAGCCCACATATATATTTGTGTCATCAATTTCTTTACAGCATTTGCTTCGTGTATTTGGAGTTGGGCTGACACCAGGGTGAGAAAAATGACCATAGGGTGGTGAAGTAAACAGCCTGCTGTTGCTATGTTCCAGTTCAATGATTCCTGAAACTACTGAGGTACCAAAATTAAGACCTCCACTTCCAATATCAGAAAAACCATGATGTTGATGGTCAATGTTGCTAACTGGAGTGGATGCTGCCAATGGACAGTTGGTAGATGGATGTCTGCCGCCTCGACATATATTGCATAAATCGATTTCAAAAGTTGGCTTCTGACAAGGGCAAGCGTATTGCTTGTGCCCCCGCTCACAGCTTCGTGTATTTGGAGCCGGGCTGACACCAGGGTAAGAAAAATGACCATAGGATGGTGAAGTAAGCCACCTTCTGTTGCTATGTCCCATTTCAATGATTCCTGAAACTACTGAGGAACCAAAATTGAGACCTCCACTTCCAATGTCACAAGAACTATGATGTTGATGGTCAATGTTGCTAACTGGAGTGGATGCTGCCAACGGACAGTTGGTAGATGGATGTCCGCTGCCTCGACATTTATTGCATAAATCAATTTCAAAAGTTGGCTTCCGACAAGGGCAAGCGTACTGCTTATGCCCCTGCTCACAGCTTCCTATAGTCGGAGCTGGGCTGACACCAGGGTGAGAAAAATGACCATAGGATGGTGAAGTAAACCACCTGCAGTTGCTATCCAATTCAATGATTCCTGGAACTGCCGAGGTACTAAAATTGAGACCATCACTTCCAATATCAAAACTATGATGTTGGTGGTCAATACTGCGAACTGGAGTGGATGCAGCCAATGGACAGTTGGTAGATGGATGTCTGCTTCCTCGACATATATTGCATAAATCAATTTCAAAATTTGACTTCCGACTAGGGCAAGCATATTGCTTGCGTCCTCGCTCACCACATTCTTTGCACAAGCTCTCATCTCTTTGCATGCCCTTAAGTGCAGCTAGCTCCTTTAACTGGGAAAGTTTGTGCTTATTGATTCTTTCATCCACTGGATTAAGTAGCTTCTCAACCATTTTCACTGCTGCATCCAGTGATCCCTGATTGTCTGCCTCTATCAACACATGCAAATCATCATTATCAATGGGATCAGGCTTCTGATATGCCCTCTTTCTTATAGCAGAGCCTTTACCTCTTATTACAATCCTAGCCCCAGTTTCCTTCTCCATTCGCTTCTGCGTGTTCCCACGGGGACCAATTATGAGACCAATGAAATTATGCCCAGGATATTCCCTTAAAGGTATGTAAAGTTTCTTGTAGAGCTTTGATGGCTTGAAATTAGAGGGAGGTTTGAACATTGGGTTCTTCTGAATCAACTTTAAAATGATAGTTTGCCGGTCTTGAATAAGTTTCTCCCGGTAACTGATATCCCTTGAGTTCATTCTAATTCCAAGTTGATCATACACTGGAGGAGAAGAAGGCGATCTTTCTTCCTTTGGCCAGTCACAGTGAATCTCTGACTCTTGCAGCTTCCTGTTTGTCTCAAGAAGCTTCTTTTTCAACTCCTGAATTTCAGGATCAGAATCAGCTCCAGTGACAATGTCATGTATAAAATCAGGCAGTTGAATTGGGCCCATCAATTTTAACTGAGAATCTTCGTCGACCCACCTGATTTTCCTCCTTTTACTTGTTCTTTCACCTTCACCTTCTTCCCCACCAACTTCAGGCTGTGGATCCCTACTACGCCTTAGCTTTCCTGAACTTCCAGTGCAGTCCTGCTGCTCAGAAGAATTTTCAGCATTAGCAAATTCTTTGGGACTTCCAGATTCATTGTGGAGATCTGTAAGAGTAGAACCAATAACTGTTTCTGGTTCTATGCACTCCTCTTGCTTGCACTTCTTTCGTGAAGGATGAACTTGCAATGAACCTAAGTCACCTGCTGTGACATCCAATAACCTCTTCTTTTCATTCGAATTGTTCAACACAGGTTCTGTGTGGCATTTATTGTCATCGGAGTTACTCTCTGAAAGAGGTTGAGACCAAGATTCCTCTAATGGGCCCTCATCCGGTTCTTCGCTTTCCTGTTCAGTCAAATCATTTTTAACATCTGAGGATAATTGAGAAACATGTTTTTCTGATGTGTCCTGAGTTGGTTCCTCTTTGAGTTCCTCACTTGATTGTTCAGTTTCTTCATTGTCACTCTCAGAAGACTGCTGAGAAACAGAATCATCTGAAGGCTCCTCAGATAGTTTCTCCTCTGGCTCATTATGTATATCCTCAGTTAAATCTTTCTCAGATTTCATCATCTTTGCTTCGAATGCCAGATATGAGGTCACAGATGGTGTGGGATCTCAACCAAGATGTTTTTTCTGCATCAAAGATACCAAATGCATCAGAATATATATATATATATATATATATATAAAGAAGGGAAGCAAAGGTACTCCCAAAAAATGTATTCACACATTTAACGAACAAGTTCCACCAGTTACACTTTGCTCATCTGAGCAAACAACAGAACCAAAAATGTTTCTATTCATAGAGGGATGCATGTTCACAAGTATCAGACAGGGAAATTAAATATTCTTTATCCTTTCTGTAATTACACAATTGTTCCTAACAGAATCAGGAGTGAAAAATATATTAAACCAACAAAATTTTCTTTCAGCTAATGAAACAATGTAAATTCTATAACAGTAGCAAGAGGCCAGGAGCAGTGTCCAATGTCATTTACATGGCATATGAAAAAAAAAAATAAAAAAGATTTGTGCAGCACAGGCTAATTTCCTACTAAGCTTTCAATGTGCAAGGTTTCAATTGAAATCAGATAACCATTACCTAGGGAGCCCAACCTGGTTAAAATTTAACTTCACAAATGAAAACTTAGTGGGAATCAAACCCCACAGAAAGATATAAATCTACAGCTAAAACACAGGGAAACAGACATAAAAACAGGGTAAGGAGGAAAACTTGTTGTTCCACCAGTGCTGCCTTGTACAGCTGTCCCTCCTACGAGGTGTGAGTTGTGTGCCAGAGGAGGTAGCAGGCCAGAATACAATTAGTGGATTTGTTTCTGGTTCTGCCATGTGTGAATCAAAGGTAACATAAAACTGACGTGTAGAGTACTTTTAGCTCCCTATACTTTTATTATTATTATTATCATTATCATTATCATTATTATTATTATTATTATTATTATTATTATTATTTTACTAACATTGCTCCTGAATCCTGATTCCTTTAAGGGTTCCCTATTTGTTCAATTTTTTTATAACATTAATTGACATCATACCCTCCTGTGCTTGCTATCTCTAACTTGAGCATTGTTTACATGAGAAGGAGGCATATAATTGTATTCTCTGTAAACTGGAACACGCTCATCTAATTAATCTGGCAGTTGTTGAATCAAATAATCACCAATGCTAACTCGAGCAAACTACAGCTAAGATTGTAACATAAACAAGCCCTACATCTAAAGAGGAGAAATTTTAAGTATTCAAACTCACACAAAACTATTACTGTATTACAGATTTAAATAAGGAGCAACAATTTGCCACCACCTAGTCATTTAATAAAAATATATTTTAAACAATCAAAATTCTTTTTACATGCATATTTTTTGCTCACATGGGAAAGACACCAGAAACTTATAGATATAGTTAATTCTCATATTGTTAGAATTAATAGAAGAATAATAAAAAGTATCTGATTGTTCCAAAAATCATCCATATGCATCTCTAATAGATAATCACCGAATAGCTTTCCTAACAACCCCTGCCCCCCATAAAAAGAGAAGAGGAAAAAAAAACATGGTTATCCTCCAGAATAGAGTGGGAGATAATACAAAGAACATCCCAAGTAAGAAAGACACAAGCACTTCTTCAGAAAAAATAAGCATTCAACTGGAAAAAAAAGAAAAAAGCGAATAAATATATATTTGCCAAATTCTAAGAAAAACCAACGGAGTATTTGCCAGTAGAGACGCAGTCAACCATTAAATGAAAAATTACTATCAAATATTTGTACATTTTAGGAGAAAATATTGTGTCAGTGGAAGCATACATTGCCAGAGTTCCCTCAGCTTCACGACCGCAGAATTCCATATCTGCATTGTAATGTTGAATACGAGAGACGAAATGTTATACCGGAACAGTATAGAGATCTTCTTTTTCCTCTCTCTAACAACATCTTTTGGTCCCAAACCCTAGAAATTCAGGCATTGTACAAGATGGACACCTAACGGCCTTTAAGATGATTTTAAATTGAACAGTCTTTGTGGCTACAATGTTCATCAAATTTAGAACCACGGTCACCTATGATCTGTTCTTTTTATTGAAAAGAAAGAAACTGATTCAATCGCTCTCCTAATGTAGAACGATGATAGAGCGAAATAGAGCGAAATGAAACCCAAGACTAGCAACCATGAAGTATCATTAATTGAAGGAGGAGAAAAAACTAACGGCTCGTCATACAAAATGAATCAAGAAGAGATGAAATCAACACTAATTTCATAAAATTTGAGAAATTAGAATTCATGTAATTGAAGAACATTGAAACTACAAGAAAAGAACCGCCACGCGTTCTCGATTGAATTATTTGGAGAAATCAGAAAACAAAGCAAGCTTCAATGAGAACGAACCTGTACGAAGCTGCAACTATCGAAATGATTTCTTGAACGACGAGAGATCGTTCGAAACTCCAATGGCGATCGGAAATCTTGCGCAGAAGCTCACTGTATCGGTAATTCAGTATTGTCTTTCTCCTACTTAAGAATCACAAAACCGTCGCGATGTAATTCAGGGGACTTTTTAAGAGGGAATGAAAATAAACTAACTTTATTATATAACATTTGAAACCAGGAGAAATGACTTTGTTACCCTTTTTTGTCCTTTTTTTTTTTCTTTAAAAAGAATACTCGATGACTAGACTCAGTGAGTCGTGAACCCGAGATCTATCCTACGCTATGCTTGTGATGAACATAAACCACGTGAAATGGGTTGAGGTCGGGTTTTTTGGTTAAAAATGGATAACCAGGAACCCACAACGCATCTATATTGGGTGGATCAGAAAACCCTGGGCCCATAAAGACCCAGCAACTCATATGAACGAGGAAAAACCAAAGCCCATTAAGAGAGAAGCATGCAAAACAACCTAGTGCGAGTGGCCCTAATGGATGAGGAGAGTAGAACTTAGAATATTTCTAAGGCATGGTCCATCGTTTAAGGTTCGGTACTCATATCGGTATCAACCGATACCAATACCAATATCAATACCAATACCAATACCATATCTAAGATCCAGTGCAGCTTGTCTAAGCCATTTTTTTTTATCAACTATTCTATGTGTATAAGTCAAAAAATAATTAAAAAAAAAAAGGAAGAGGGTTTTTTCAAAGGCGGCGTGGCCCTTGCACCAGTTATTGGAGTTGATAGGAGCGCATGCAGAAGCATAACACAGGGGTGGGATTTCTGCCTTTCATGGGCGGGGAAGACATTTTACCTCCCTATGTGTCTGGGCACGGGAGCCACACTCCTTTCAAGCTTCTTTTTTTCCTTTTTATAATTAATATCACTAATGAGTGTATAACTACTTTCAAAATAATAGTTAAATCTGATTGTTTAATTTTACTTAACAACCGTATCCCTTTAAAAAAGAAAAGAAAAGGAAAATGAGATGTTATTAAGCATTAAATCTGTAGACCCATCAAGGTGACACATCGATCAGTGTGGACAAACACCATTTGTTTCCATGTGAAAAGATAGAAAATTTCCTCATACAATCTTACATCCATTTGTTTCCATGTAAAAAGAAAGAGAATTTACTTAAACAATCTTACATTTTTTGTACTGCTTTTACATGAAAATTTTCTCGTTATAAGTTCCAATTGTTTCCCAGTAAAAAGATGAGAAAGGAAAAAATTTTCTATAGGATTTCTGATGTTTGTTTTGATGTAAAATGTAAGAAAATGAAAGAAAAATAAAATAATGTAAAATAGCATTTGAAAAGAAATTTTTACAACAAAAAAAATGAGGCCTTCCAAATGTTTTACTTAGCAACCAATGGAACCTCAACAAATAATGTACAAAACGAAAATGATTGCCCAAGTCGCAACCAACTTAATGAACAAAAAAGATATTTAAGGGTATTTTTGTAATATTGTTTATCCATCGCGAGTATCGACATAAATACCCTATGTTGTTTAAGGGCTATTTTCTGTATTAAGCCAGCCTGATTGATAAATCACAATACAGAAACTACCAGTTATGAAATTTTTTTTTTTTTTTTGGGCTAAAGATTCAGAAAGTAAAATTAATATAAAAAAGGGCAAATGTCTTCCGACAGAGAGCACCCCCTGCACCCTGACACGGGGCACGAGTCATGACCCAGGAGGGGCATGGTGGTCATTTCGCACCCCCTGTGTCTGGGATGCAGGGGGCCATTTCTGGACAGAAAACTGTCCCATAAAATAATAACATGATAAGGAGGATGAAAAATAATTTGCAGTCAAAACTTAACTCGCACAAACTAATTTTCATATGTCGAAAAAATCATCCTGATGTGATAAGAATCATAAATACAGAAAATATCCTGCAGTCAATGCTAGGCATGTCCAAAAATTAAAAATACAGATGATTTGTTTCAGATGATTTTAAGCTTTCAGCTCTCAACTAAAGGAGGATGGAAATACGTCAGTTCCACCTTAGTTTTTTCCTTCTTCCTTGGTCTCCTCTACCCAACTTGATGCATACTCTGATTCCCATTAAATACACCCAGTTCCTCAGAAGGCGTCTTTTCTCTTTTGTATATAGGTTTGCAGCCTGCCTCGCAGGGTGGTGGGCAAGGTCATTTCAAGTTTTGGATGAATGACTCCTGGCAGCATTTCTTCTTGCACAGCATCCCACGAAGTATACCATCGACTATTATCCACAGAAAACAAGTAGCCATGAGGGTACAAGTGCAGGAAGGGTAATCAAGAAGAAAGAAATATACATTCCAAATGAAAGAAGTTACTATTACCACAGAAGAATGAAAGAACAGCAATTTTCACTTCGAAATGAAAGAGGTAACAATCAACACATAGAAGAATGGAAGACAAGTGCCAGAAGCATAATCACCAAGAATGAAAGAAGTAACAATCACCACATAGAAGAATGAAAGATATGACAATTTTCACTTTGAAATGAACGTTATTATGATCATATAGTAGATTAGATTTGCAGCAAAATGATAGGACCTAAACTGATTTTTAACAGTTTGAGGGCTTCTATATGTTGATTGCCACATTGCCAAATGGGATTCCTGACACTCATGATTTGGCATGCTTGGCAAAAGCACTGGATAGTATGATTTACGAAGGGACCTTATGACAACTCATTAAGTGATAAGACCAGTCAAATGCAAAGCTGGTGATAAAGTTAATAAGGGTAGTTGATCATTTTCTTTCCTTTATTCAACAATTATCAAACCTAAGAAGCAAATATCCAGGTCTAGGGTAATCTCTTATTTTTCCTAATGAACCCAGTTTTCTTGAAAAAAATTACGTATCTAACTAATTGACAAAAACTCTATGAGAGGAAGTGTCTTACCAAAACAACAAACAGAACCAAATTAAAAATCCCAACCACTCTCCATTCTGCTTTCATGTATTGTGCAATCCCAGCCCTGAAAGATAAAGAAAGAGAACATTAGACATGGGAAGAGTTCTACAGAGTAGCAAGAAAGAGAATGTGGGAAAACGGTGGCTTTACTTGCAAGAATCACAATTGTAACACTTGATGGCTCTGGCATTTTTGTAAAGTTTGCAATCATTGTTAGAACTGACAGGATGGAAACTCAAGTCATAGTATGAAGCATTTACAGCAGGATAGCCACACCTAAAAATGTGAAACAGAGAAACCCACGCAATGAGATGCCAGTTGTGAGGTAAGACTAATGGTTACAAATTCAATAAGTAGTATTTTGCCAAAACTAAGATTTAAATGCATCTAGTATAGGGAATGCATATACTCCGATGGTGGTCGACAGCACCCAGCCTCTATGGGGGTAAGTTCTGCCATTTTATACTGTTTAAGGGTCTGCAAAAATTTCATGAAAATGTCAACATGGAAATCAAATAGATCTTGAAAAAGATGGCTTAAAGATTGGAAAACATGACCTTATATTTCTTGGGCAGGTTATTGCAGTCTTCAGATTTCACAAGACAACTCTTCAAGTGTTCCCAGTTCCGGGTGTTGCTCAACTAGAACAGAAACAAATAATAACAGAAACAAAAGTTCATAGTCTGGAATCAAAATTTTAAATGGTTGATCGCAAGTAACACGCCTTACTTCTTTTATAAACCAGGAACTGCAATCTTGAAGTTGATACTCCTTGTACCTGAAATAATTAATCAGATAAAACTACAAGAAGAATGATCGATACCTAAAAATTCTTCCTGTAAGATATCTCATACGTTTCAACCCTAGCTGAATAGAAAGAAAAGAAAACAGAACAATACAGACAAGCACACCACCAATATTTTCCTTTTGTTGCTTAATCATGTATCCTGACCCATTCCTTTTTACTCGTCTGGAATTTACTGTTGCTCGAAAGTACACATTGTATAGGGGATTCTACCAACAGCAATAAAAATAATAATAAGAAAGATTTAATCACCTAAATTGTTTCTGCTCTTACCTCAGGCCAGCCACTGTATGCCCAGATCCATTGTTTGTTATGATGAACCTAGTAAGAGTGAAAAAAAAAAAAAAACAGAGAATCAGATTTTAGCATTCACACATGAATCATGTGATATGAGAAATAATAGGGGAACAAATTCTCTAGCAAAGTTCGGTGAAAAATTAATAAACAAGAGGGAGGAAAAGCTCAATGGACATGAAAAATTTGGTATCAGGCATTCAATGGTGTGTTGCCTTACACTTCTGCATCAAATAGTTAAGGATTTTGATAGCAGAGCTTCAGCAGAAAGCTCAATTGGGTGATCAAATCCTACTTTACTCACCAAAAAAAGAGTAGGGTGGGGGACATGTTTGCACAAAAAACATGCCTCCCCATTTCTTACTTTAAGTAGCATTTCCTTAGCACAAATAGGCAACGTCTACCTCAGAAACCACTTTGACTGTGCAACAATTATAAAACAGTTCTAGATCCAACTGTCAGAGTCTTCATAACTCTTTCAGGTATTCAAGACAAGCATTTAGTCCCTGCAACCTAATTCTTGGTCAACTTAACTCATTAGGTTTTAAAGAAAAAAATCACTTCTTATCATTAGCCGCACCTTAAGGATTTTGTAACTAGATGCTGAAGATCCTAAATTACTGCCAGTGCCATTCCTTTTTCCTACTACAGGAACCAACACCAACATGAGGAGGCCTTCAAAAAGAATCGATTTTACACCACCACAAAGTCAATATCATTTTATCACACAAGTGAATCAGTTCATAAATTGGTGAAAGCAAAGCAAAGCAAAGAAGATGGCATATTCGGCAAAAAAGAGAAGGGAAAACATTGCAATTCTAATAAATCAAATATTTCATCACTAAACTTGCACCCAATTTGTGAGACACTCAAATGGTGAATCCCATTTGGCAGTTTCAAGTCCTATGGAAAGATACAACTCTATCGAATATTTTTGAGTGAACAAAAGGAGCACAAATTTAAGCTTTTAGCCGAAGTACTTACGCTAGAACAGTGGATACCAGAATTACCACCAAGATCAAGCATAACATCACCAAATACTGAGAGCAAGGGTCAAGGCCAATCCAGATATTTTGAAGAAGAAAAAATCAACAATGTAAAATCATATGCTTCATAAATTTATTCAAGTAGGATACCATCCATAACAAAATGGAGATGTCCTTCAATGCGCCCAAAAAACCAATTAAAGATCTGAAAATCAAAGAAACCCACATTGGCATTATTGCAGATAAATAAGAGGCAAAAACTTCAGTTTCAAAGCAAAGCATAGTGGAAACTTACACGAGAAGGATTAAAGCACCAAGGCCTAGTACAGGAAGAGTAAGGGATTTTCGACAGCTATCGTGGTGAGTGCTCATCCACACCCCGAAACAAATAACAGCTACACCTAAAAGCTGCACGATTAAAACAAAATAATACAAATCTATATTTCATTCTTTTTTCCTTTTTGGGTATTTGAATAAAAGAAAAATCCTCGCACAAAATGACGAGGAAAACCCAAACAGAAAACCGATTAATGCGCGAGAAAAACTGAAACTAACCGAGGAAAAAGGGGAAGAAGAAAGCAATAAAAGCCCACTACAGTAGAAACAAACCCAGTAATGAGAAACTTGGAATAAGCAGAAGAAAAGAGGAGGAGACGGGAGCTACAAATAATTCCAAGCAAGGCGAAAAGGGTTTCAAGGAACAATGAAACAAAGAAAGTACCTAAGAAAGACACAGAATCACACTGTATAAACAAAAGGAAAATGGAAACAGAAGATTAAAAGCTTACGATTGTGAGAAAGTTGATCCATCTGATAACAAAGGTGCTTGTTCCTGCCATGTTTTCTTCCTCTTCTCAGCTCAAAGCATTGAGACAGAGAGAGAGAGAGAGATCTATGTCTATCAAAATGTCGGAGATTTTGGCAGTTCCGATAGAGATTACTTAGTTTAGAAGAGTGATTTAGCAAAGAAATTTTTAAAAGGATTCTGAAGTGGCAGTATGGCACTTGCAGAGCAAGAAAAGGAAGCACACGAGTAGGGAGTTAGATGGGGATAACGAGAGGAAGTAAAGGATAATTCCGTCAACGTAAGAAGGAGAGTCACGTGGTTCATAGTTCATCGTTGATGCAACAGGATAAACTCTTACCCCAAGAAAAACAATGACTGCTTGCTGAATTTACCTATCACATACCATGACGAAAAACGAATCATCACGTGTTCTTGGACCATAAGAATATGACCTAAGTGACTTACGGCGTGGTCTGGTCTGATCCGGTCCAATCTGGTCTGTCCGAAGACTAGTAAAATCAATAGTCATATATGTTGGTCCCTTTATTGTTCAAAGTCGTTCGTACCCTTGGGGATCTAATTCAACGATGATTAAGATACTTCAACTTGGGTGAAAGAAAACTTGGTCAATAAAGAATAACTGCTACTGTTATTGTATATTTTATTGTAGATTCTCATCTCTTTGGTACCTGCAAATCATAGATGAAAGAACTAGCCCATAGTCGATTTCTAAGGAAGGCCCTTCGAAGCTTAAGTCATTATGTTGGGTGAGAAAGCAAATATTAGACTGAGCTCTAAGTATTATAAGTTACTTATCTTCTTTTTTGGCTACGTTCTCCTTATATTGTGATTGATGGGGCCTCCCATTGGTCCAAGGGTCTCTTTCCTTGATGACATGGACCTATTAGTCATTGGTGGATCGGTCCTTTTTCAGGCTAAGGTGGCTGATCTCATGATAGCGAGGCTAGGATTCTAACAGTTAACCCATAGTTACAGTTACCCTTGGGTTTAGTAACTATAGTTTTAACGGTTAACACAACCGTCATTGATCTTGAGTTAGATAACGTTTGACTGTAGTTTAGTTCGCTAGCCCCGATTAGGTTTAGAAACGGTTATGAACGTCGCCATCTCGAGATTGAGTAACAAATCTAGGTGACATGTGGATGATGAATATGAGCCCTCCTGTGTTCGGCTAATGAGGAGATGACCATGCCTCTTTGGCCCGTAAGGGGGTGCCCTTACCTTCGTGAAGAAGGGGCGTTTATACCTAGGGCTGATAGGAAGGTAAGTCTGCTCGTCCTAGGGTTTGGTCAGTGGTATAAGTACCGAGCACGATTATCGCCATGTGGTCAATGAATGGTTTGTCATTTTTGGTCGAAAGCTTACCTTTCAAAGAGTTCCAACCACATGTTTATTCCTCAATGGTTGGTCATATTATGGTATATCAGTGTCTATTGCTAAATTACTCATGATTAAATCTTGGAGTGGGTTGTCCTTCACCCAAAATGAAAGAAAAATCCTCTAATCATGATCATTTAAACCCTCTGATTATCTTGGGTAAACATTTAAACCCACTTATCAAATCTAGGAAAGTATTTATCGTCCCAAACAATAGTTTACAGCCGTGGAAGTTAAAAATGAAACAAAAATCAAATAAAAAATCATCATTCTTGTTAGAAAAAAAAAAAAAAATTTGAATTTGAAGAAAGACATAGAAACATAAAGCAATCATTGCATCATTGTGATTTTTTATTCATCGTGATATAATGATTGTTTTTTATTCATTTATTTCATTAAATTCAATTTCTTTTTTAATTCATCTTTTGACAACTTAGCCTAAAGATGAAGAAAAATTTAATCCTCGTTGTCGTGCTTCTTTATTTCAAAGAAAATATCAAAAGCATCTTGAGGCTAAGGCCTATTGTCTTAGGGCTTAGGTCACATTAACTAATCTTCTTATTCTTTTCTGATTTACAAGCAAAAAATGGGTATTTTATTTGGAGAAAATAAAGGAATAGATAGGTTAAGATGTTTTTTTATTTTTTTTACCCAAAAAAAAAGATGTTGTTATTTTCTGGTTACTTGTTATTATATGCCACAGCTTAGTGGTTAGTTGGAAACAGAGCTTCATGATCCCAGTCTACCAGAAACAGACAGGATGGTCTCAATAATTCAACTGGATCAAAGCACCTTTATATAGTCTTGGTATGTTCAACGAGAGAGGTTGGCCTTAATGGACAAGCAAATAGGTGGGTTGTTTTTCAAACAGGTAAAGTAGGACCAAAACTTCATTTTCATTATTTTATCTCAACCTAATAGATTTCAAGGGGATGGCTGTAATTCAACAAACCCTTGTGAGTGCTATGAGTTTCGGGCATAACATAAGGAGGCCTGTGTAATTTGCCCAAAATATTATTTGAAAAATGTCTTCAAACTTTTTGGGCAATAAAGGGAGCCTACATCTCCAAGCTTGGGTTACGACCATTGCAGAAGGATGGGGATGATGATGCATTCGTTTATAAGAATTCACCATCATTGAGTCCTAGGCTACCTTCTCTCCCAATGGCTTGGATCAATGCATTGGCCATGAACTGAAACAAAACTTGAAAATAGGTCTAATTCTACGACTGTCAGGGAGAACTGACTCTGACCCGTCCTGGAATGGAGACAATGGCTTGGATCCCTGCATCAAAAAAATTGCAGCAGATGGCAGGGGGCGGTGGGGGTGGGGGTAGGGGTAAGGGGTAAGGGGTTGGGGCAGGGGGTTGCTGGAGATGGGGGAGACAATGGGGTGACAGAATGAGATGGAATGATAGAGAACGGGGCGAGATGTGGGGCGCGAGTTGCAACGACAAACCAAACAGAACAGTTGAGATGCCAAAAAGTGGATCAATGCTGAGATACAGAAAAAGGGGATCCAAAGATCAATAAAATGATAAGTACATACGATTCCAATACATTCTGCTAACGCGTAGATATCACTTTCCCATTTTTTTTATAATAGATCTTAGTTCTGTCCCATACCCCACTTGGATAATCTGGGCTCTGAGCTCCATCTTAGGCAGCCTTTTGATCACAAAAACAGTTGTGTACTATGCATCTGAATTTCTGACTTTGAAGTTGCTTAGTATAGTTAATACGTATAATAATTTATTGCAACCAAACAATTACCCCTTCAGACTTGAGAATACAACTCTAATTTACAGAAATAGAAAAAAGGAAACAGAAAGGCAACAAAAAATTTCCAGGGAAAGATTAGTCAAAATTAATTGGGATGTGACTAATGAAGAAATGGTGTCACCATCTTTTTCTACGTTTTCCTGCAAAGAGTTGTACCAATGTGAGAAATGCCCCACTATACGAATTTTTGAGGATTTCGATTTTCCCTGCCTGAATTCTATGGGGAATACTTATTCATATTGCCAGTGTTCTTTCAATGACTTCCTCGTCATCTGAGGAATCCTTCAGACTTGGGCTTACTCATGATTCATGAAAATCCATAACCAAGAGAACTTCCAGTTGCTTCACATAACTGCATGCAGACAAAGTCGACGAATCAACCAATTTGTGAAGGGCTCTGTCCAGATGTGCAGCTTATGTAGAACTAAATAGAAATGGAAGCATTTGGTCCAGAATTTTGTGCAGGATTAAGGAGAGAAAATAGAAAATGTGGTAAAACATCCGTGGTTGAATACCTCAGTAAGCTCAGAGAGATGGCGAGTCCTGAACTCATTAATAGTTGCTGCAATTTCTGACGTGGGCAACTTAGCCTGTACAAACAAGAAAGGTTAAACAACATACAAGAAACGTTATGACCAGACAAATGCCAAGGACACTCATGTTACAGAATGGACCATATAATCGTCAAGTCAAAAACTTCATGATCAGGGACCAAAAAACCAACCAGACATCAAATATTACTGAAGCTATAAGATTAAGAATAACTCATCACATGGATTCCAAAGGTCGGTTGACATTAACATGCATACCATAAGTACAGTCGTCTATAGGTGTTAGCACAGGACAATCAGAATTTCATCCTTCCTGTGCCCAGCCCAAGAGCAACATATAACAGTCAAGATTTGAAAAACTAACTTTGCAGGATGAGCCTCCAACACAATTAAATCAGGCTGTGGGAGTTTCTGTGCTGTGCTACTTGGATGAATCAAAAGATGGTAGAAAAAATATTCCAGAAAAAAGAGGGAGGATGGTAAAAAGACAAGCAGAACTTTAACAGCCTGTGGTTGGCAAGAATGGTCAGTAAGTACAACTGGAAGTTTAGGAGGGAGGATTTACATGCAAGCGTCATAAAGAAGGAAGCATTCAGTAAAAGAAGCAGACTGTTAGTGACCTATTTTATTCCTTTTCAGCTTTTCTCTCTTAGCAATTTGAATAGAATGTGAGTCTTAAATAGTCTAGAAACTGATAAAGCCTCATACCAAAGATTGAACCTACAAGGACTCAGCATGATTGTGTCTTGAAGAAAGAATTTGCCTCAATTAAGCCAAGCATTCTTTATAGAAGAAGCAAAACTGCAGGTATGGAGATCAAATGGACCTAAAAGTCACTCTCAGAAATAGGAAGAATCCCACTCTAAGTAGTTAAGTAAACCATGAATGGAATGATCACAAATAATCTCAGTATTAAAACTTGAATGCCATTTTCTAGGCAACTTAATAAATCCATTTTTAAGCTCACTGAATCAGACCACCAGATGCATGTTGGATTTGGACTCTTGTATATCAATGCATGAGTGATTGGTGGAATATGGCAATTTAACATCTGGAGTTTCAGTGTCATGCTATAGATATGGTACAGAGGCAGTAGAAATAAGAACGCTTGCATGTAAACCAATTACGATTGATCCTCAGTCTAAGGGAAGAACATATTCCGGACTTTAAAGTATATTGTATCCTACAATAAAAAAATTCTGTGAGCCACTCCAAGGACCATAAGTTTTCTGCTACTCATATAATGCTTTGTTGTATAACTTCAAAACCAGAAAAGCTAACCGCAGTATGATTTTATGAACCAATTAGTTGAAAAATCAGTAACTTCCTCATATAGTAGTAAATCAATATGGAGAAGATAAAATCAATCTTTCCAGTACTTGGTGAAGCAGCAGAGACAAAATATTTATAACTAAGACTGAATTCTGTTTGGTCAGTAGTAAAGTCAAATGAAATAAAGTCTTCCTAAGTAAAGTGAAATGAAATATTTTTTTAATGGGATGCATAGTAGCCAATAAAGTTGATGAGAAAATGATAGGAAAAAAGATGTGGACCAGTAACTAAAACAATTAAGAGTTGAAATTCTTTTATTTGTAGTTCTGCAGAAAATGAAAAAAATGCTCACTTGGGTAATAATACCCAACAAGAAGAGAACATGTAGGGCATACAAAAATTTGCATTAAATTGAATAACATGAAAATTGATTTTCAACATATAATGTGCTGCTTTCAGTATGGCTACTTTCACTCACTCATTCGCT
This sequence comes from Macadamia integrifolia, assembly GCF_013358625.1. Taxonomy (NCBI): domain Eukaryota; kingdom Viridiplantae; phylum Streptophyta; class Magnoliopsida; order Proteales; family Proteaceae; genus Macadamia; species Macadamia integrifolia. The sequence goes on from NC_056562.1 coordinate 33,203,532, forward strand.
TCTAATAATTTTATTTTACCTGTGAAAGTTTCATTTCACTTCACAGATAACGAAACAGAACCTAATAAGCAACTTATTCTGTTTACCTGTGCAAGAACAGCAGCTGCTAACTGTAAGCTTGGTTCCAAGCTCTCTGGTACAACCTGTTTATTTTATGCACGATTGTTAGATTATTGTTTAACCTAGAAGAAGTAAAACCAAAACTCAATAATCACTATTGTAGCCATTTTTTAGCAGTTATAAATACATAATAACTTTAGTAGTTGAATGTTAGATTCATAAAACCAAAAAAAAAAAAAAAAGGACCTTGTAGGTTAATCCCAAAATTTGTTTCACTCTTGTCATGATAAAAAAAGGGAAAGATAATTTGCAAGAAAATGTCAAATAAATACCGCTGTTGCACCCGCCTTCTCCAAATTGAGACCATGATCAACATCATGGGCACGAACAAATGTCTTCACATTTGGAAAATACTTGCTCAGAGCCCAAACGGTTCTATAGTTTGCACCTGGAGAATCTAAAGTTATTGCAGCTGCACATGCTCTTTCAGCACCAACCTTATGGAGGACCTAAGCATGAGCATGCAAAGAAGCATATTAGAGAGAACACATGGCAGTATGTGTATTTAACCTTTAACTTGTTTTTTATTACCTCTCGGCTACCTGCATCTCCAAAATACACGGGAAGATCAAGCGCACGCCCAACTGTCACTCGGTCACTGAAATCACATATGAAAATAACTAGAGCTAAATATGCAGACCTACATTGAAGTTTCACTCCTTTGGCACCAATGGTTAACATGATTAAAACTCAAAAGTAGTAGGCTTAACTCTCATCCTACAAGGATTTTATGTAGAATAAAAGTCCAATGGTTATCCTTGAAAAATTACTGCTGCAATGAGAAGTAATTATCGGAAATTCTTACCTTCTCACATCAAGAGCAACAAATGGAATTAGACGTTCAGAGAGAAGCTGTGCTATGATCTGAGAAAAACACAAAAACTACTATCATATTCAGGAAAAAGCAAGGATAATATCATGGCGCACACATATTAACTAACTTGACCTTCTAAACCGTCTTGAACTAGTCTGCTGAAGGAGGATTGAGGATAGGGGAATACCTGACCGACACGTCCAAACCCACATATGATAATATGATCTTGCAAATCATCTGTCTGAACATGGGAAACCAACAAATCAAAGAAAGATTAAAACTAACGGTGAATATTGGGCTGCAGTGACCCTATTCCAATTGAAACTATATCATTGCCTAGAATATAAAATATTCATATTGCTGGTCAGTAAAGACAATTTCAAGCATGAGTATAGATCCAAAAAAACCTCTCACAAAATGAACAGAAATGGTATTTCCAACCAGATCTTTTCTCCGCCGCTAGATTTGGCCAGAGACCAACCTTTTTATACTACTGTCTTGCAAATATAGAGTAGAGAACATAACTGCAAGGCTCAGCTATGGCAGGAGTTTGATCCAAGGACAGGAGACCATCAGTGTAGAGATCAAATTTTGCATGGCCCAACATTGGGTGTTTGCCCTCTAAAGGAAAGGAATCAATGGTTTTCAAGGGGGTGGGGGAAGCAACATCTTGGCAATGGGGTTCTCTGCTGCTGATGTTGACACTACCATCATGACTGCAGCCACCATGGGGGTCTCATAACCCACAATTTTTTTTTAACAACAACAAAGAAAAAAAAAGAGGGGGGGCTTTCACTGCTCCTTCCTGCATGAAGAATCCCTTGTGTCAGATCAAGGCTGACCGGTGTTTGATCCAACCAAACACCTTGCGGTGAGAAGCCCAGATGCATAGTTCTATATTCTCTTCTCTTCCAGCTACTGTTTCACTGTTTGTTTTCTGCTATTCTGCTATTAAAGTGCCTGCAGTTCTTCATTCCAGTCATCTTTATAATTGTTAATTGGACGTGAGTTTGTTCTCTGATTCAAGTTCTGTTTTCTGCAATCATCAATTAAAATTATCCGTTTTCAAAATCTGCCTTCAATTTCTGATTCTGATGATTAATTTTAACAATCCTACTCATACTAGGAGTGTTTGATTTGGAAGGTATCATGAATCTGATATTGAACTTGATTATAGAATACTGCAATTGAGAATTTTCTCTATCAACCCCTATCTTCAATTTCAGATTCTGACAAGCATTCGAAACAGTCCTATTCTAAGTAGGATTGCATCTAAGGATCTTAAACCTGAAATCGAGTCTTTTCTGCTGTTCTTTTTTTCCCTTTTCTTTTGGACATGATATACTGCTGATTATACTAATCTGTTATCCGTCTTTTAATCAGAATTTTATACTGACTGATTTACCCCTCCTACTCTAACTAGGATTCCCTATTATATTCTGATCCAAGCATTGGATCCTGCTGAAAATTTCGACAAGAATTTCATCTTGACCTGAATATCAGGTCCATCTGATTGCTGGACTTTGTTCTATGATATTTCGTTCAAAAATCACTTACGTATATCTCTGTTTTCGATCCTGTTTGGTACAGTTTTAATCCTTCAAATCAGTATTACATTACTTAAAATTTTACAAATCTAACAACTAAAACAAATATTTTTGAGGAGCAGCTATGTCAAGGGCATCAAAGCTGAAAATGTAATCTGTATAATCAAAAACAAAACACTATTGCTAGGATTGTATCAGCATTGATCAGTACTAGAAAACGAAACAGCAACATTGGCAACTGAGAGCAATAAGTATTTTTTTAAGAGTCAGACCTCACTCTCTGCTGGTAATAAACTCCGCACATCATGCTGCTCAAACCGAGATGCAATTAATTGGCCTCCAGCTGCTAGCCATGGTGTGATCGCCATCGAAATCCCCACAACCAGGAATAGTAAAGATGAGAGTTGAGAAGACATTATTCCCTGCAACCAGATATCGTGGATCAAAGTGACTCAGCTAATGAATGAGACACAGGTATGACACAAGAAGGAACCATATTGACCATGAATCAATGAGGAGTTTTAACATTGAATGCCTACTTGTTATGATTCCAAAAGCAGTGACACCACCAATAGAAAACAGAGTAAAAGGATCTGTTTCAAACACTCTGAATCTGTGATAGTTTCTACTAGACAAATGTTAACTACATCTTGATGGATAACTCCAACAACTTATATTGTACAAGGAGTTAAATACCGGCCTTAGAAGCCAAATTCCTCCACCCAGGACTTGCTTTCGGTCCCTTAGAAATCTATGTAACATGAGCTACAGCCTGTTAATCACTTTTTCATTTCATTGCATACGTAAATTCCTGGACTTAATTTTGTAAACCAAATAAAAAATGTTTTGACACAAAACACATGCCTGACTGCATTACTGACACAAACACATCTAGAAATCACAAACGCCAGAAGAGAAAATCCCCACCGCCCAAAAGAATTTTGAACCTGTAAATTTGGCATACTACCACATCCATAAATTTCAACAGATGTATTAATGGACATATTAGCATAGAAGTTCAAGTTCTGATCTAACACAAACAATTCATGGTTATAGCTACATTACTTAAAAATGCTTCCCAGCTGCATGTCAATTATAGTATTTTTCTTTGAATACAAGAGTTTTAACGTGTCTAAGAAGTGTCATGGCACAGAAACATGTACCTACCAAATACATCCTCTATTCTATCCAAAAGCATGAAGTCAAGCTATTGGTTATATGGATAAATCCAGAGGTGTTTTACTATTACTGCAGAGCTTCCTCAAGCAACAACTATAGCTCGTTTTGACGATAGACGGATCCATCATTCTCTAGCGAACTAAATCTCAGTCTAGTTTTGTGTGGGCCATTATCGTATTTAAGGTTTGGAAATTTATCCAGTTAACATAATCAGAATATTCTATTCCTATAAATACGGACTTTTACTCCGATGTTTCAAACTACTCCATTCCTTTTGTTCTGATGATCTTTTTTTTGAATATGAAGAATTAATTCCATTTTTGAATATGAAGAATTAATTCCATTGATTCAGAGCATCTCTTCCCCTGTAGTATCTATCAATTCTTCCAAAGTCAGAAGAAAAAAAATAAAGAATCAATCCTTTCAGCCAGACCCAGCCCCCTCCCTTAGGTTATGGCCTTTTCTTTTGCCTCTATAACATATTAGGGCTCACAAGGCCCTCAAAAGTTCTGAGGTAAAAAAAATATATATAGTTAACTGAATAAACAAAAGACCCTCCTGAAACCAAATGTAAATATAAACCGACAAGGCATTTCTGTAAAACACTTGAGCATGCCTACTTACGAGGAAATTCCTAGAAGATAAAAGTAAATGCATATTCATTTCCAAAAATAGATGATAGTGATTGCAAGCAATATATTACTTCGAAAAAGGCAAACCTGATTAACAGCCTCCCCAAAAGCTACAAATGCGAACTCTCCACCAGGTGCAAGAAGAAGACCAACTCTTATTGCAGATAATGTTGAAATACCAAAAATTCGACCAACTAAAGTTACTAATAAAGCCTTGCCACCAATCAAGAGTCCTAATGTTCCCAAAATAACTGGAAAGTTTGTAAGAAGAAGTTTTGGATCAATAGACATTCCAACCTGAAAAATCCCAACAATGAAGTTTGTCAATTTCACATGTCCAATCAATTATCCCAATAATTAATTAAATTGACAATTTTACATTCATAAAGTTCAATGTGATAAGTCAATAGGGGGGAAAAGTGATAGAAAAGCAATAGAAAAATGTTTAAAAAATATATATATATTTACTGGTAGCACAAAAAGAGCAGCAGAAAGAAGACAATGTATAAAGCAGGTGGACTAAATACTTCTAAGATATAAATACAGGAAGAAAATAGAACTTGAGGATTATGTTTAAAGTTTAAATATGAGTGATCAATTAGGGATCTAACATAAAAAACCAGCACAGCCAAGCTATCCATCCATATCAATGGACATATCAAATAGAAGTGGCAATAAGAAGTACGTACTGTCATGAAAAACAAACCCAACAAAAGGCCCCGATATGGAGCAATATCTGATTCAACTTGTAAGGAAAACTCAGTTTCTGCAAGAAGCAAACCAGCCAAAAATGCTCCCAATGCCATAGAAAGGCCAGCCTGTTCCAATAAAACAGTCAATTACTATTTGAAAGAAGACAAATGAGGAGTGAATAGCAGGGGAGCACATACCCTAGCTGTAAGAAGACTAGTCCCCAGAATAACAAGAAGAGTATTAGCAGAAAATATCTCAGCATTCTGATTCTCTGCAATTTGCCTATAAATTGGCCGAAGCAACTGAAAAAGCAGAGGAGAGTTAGTAATCTGAAGCACAAGATCTCACACAAGCTATCAGAAAATAATAACATGGTAGTCTGTGGTTGTGTGGTACATGGAAAGTTGAAACTCATCAAATATGGTTCTCATAAGGGACACAAAACAAAGCCTGCCCCCACATTATTTTGTTCTTTGCAATGGAAGATTATCACTCTGAATCTGGTTGTTGCAATCAAAACTTCTTTTTGGTGAGAAATAGTCTCAGGAGAGAGCCTATGGTGAAAGTTTCTTGTATCTCTAACTGCAACCAACTACCTACTTCACTCCAAGGTTGATTTCCTAGTTGTGCAGGAATCGTGTTCATGATGAAGCATTTTGTTGTGGTCTTAATTTAATCATGATCATGGTTTGCATCAGAATGATAATATAGTCACTGCAACGATTTCTCTACCACCACAGTGAAGTTGTCTTAACAGTTTAATGAATCAAACCTAATTAATTGTACCATGATGAATGCTCCATCTTCCAAGACCCAATTATCATGGCCTATAGGACACACCAATGGCCCCACTATAGTGGTCCAGAATGCCCGAACTACCTTAGGAGAGGAATGAATCACTCCCTAAAAATAATACTGCCCTAGAATTGTGTAACTTCATCAAAATAATCAACCTAGCAGAGAGGGGACCACATCAGCACAAATTCTCCACAGGCACAAGGGAGAGTTGGCCTCATTCAGATTGGGAAAGGTCATAAACCAATATTCTATCAAAATCAGATTCTTTCTTTTGTTTTTCTTTTAATAGGTAATGATTTTTTTTTTTTACAAGTATTCATTCGTGTACTTATTTAAATAAAAAACACATTAAATACACATATAAGGAATATGATCATGAATGAAACTCCAAACTATGCCATCCATCGCTACCAATGTTTTTGTTCTGACTGCCATCAAATTCATTGGATGAACCTTATTCTCTTTCTAAATTTGTGGGCCTTTACTGTACCTTCATTCCCTAATAGACTTGATTAATCAAAAGATCTTACAATTCATAAAAACTCACTAACCTTATCCCAAGTCTTAATCGCTTGCAGTCAGCAAAAAATACCCTGTCCCACAGTGCCAACATTCTATTCAATTTGAAGCATAGTTGTTACGGCGTCTAGGTGATCCTAGGAGTTGGAGAGTTGGAGGAGGAAAAAAAATCAAGGCCTTGACAACTATGATTTGAAGACATATCTGATGTTAGTCAGAAGTTCCCTAAACTGTGAAAATTATTCCTTTCTTAACTTTGTAAGAGCCTGTTTATTGGCCTCGCAACATTTTTTAGCTGACAATAGAATTTGTAGTTAGTATATTAACTTGGTAAAATGTTTTTCCTCTTCTACACTTCCACAGAAGATTTTTAACTAAACCATCTCTGTTTAGCAGTGCAAAGCACATTGAGAAACTAGAATCTAACTCAATAGCTAAGCTGAGTCCCAGAGACAGAAAACCTCTGAATATCCTGAAGAATTGTTTAATATGCCGCCTCTAATGTATTGCAATTCAACCTGAGATATTTTAATTTTGTGGCCATTTTCCTTCGCTGGTAACATGCATCAATTCATTACTTCTAAAAGACAAACTCACAAATGCATGGAAAATAGCCTATTCATAGTTTCGGGCCGAGATGAAATAAGTGGGGAATAGAGTCACACAGATGTAGCACACATCAATCAATGCTTTTTTCTTTTCTTTTCTTTTAATATCACAGTAAACGTAAATCATGTCTATAAGCAAACATTACCAAGCGTCCACCAGCAATAATGGCAGTGATAGCAACCACCGCTTTAACAGCTGCAAGTCCAAGAGCTTCAGCTATGGCTTGAAAACCAACCTAAAAATAGCAGATATGTCATCCCACAGGTATGATAAAAATCACCTAAATCTCAACACCACGCACGGATACACGTATTCTTGATTCATACTGCATCAAAAGTAAGAATCTTTTGTTAAATTTGAAAAAATGACTTAAAATAGGAATTTTTCTCTTTTGTTAAATTTGAAAAAGGATTCAAAATAGGAACTTTGCATTTGATATGCTGGATAACACAAAAGAACATGGGAAATGTATGACAGAACTACGCAGAAATGTGGCTTTAAATACACTAAGAATGGAAAAAATAGTAAAAGCAAAAAATTAAATATCTTGTAACTTTCAAAATATAGGGAAAAAAAATGAAATATTTCCTTCATCTGAAACTCGTCAAAAAATTATCTGAAATTCTTAATTTCTTGAAGAATCTGATCTAGACATATACAATAAATTTATTCCAAAGCCCTTAAGGTGGTATGGTAATATTCAATGGAGGCCTAGGAACACCTCAGTAAGGGGTGATATGATTCAGATTGAAGGAGCAAAAAGAGCAAAGGGCAGGCCTAAAATGACCATAGGAGAAGTTGTGAGGAAAGACATGCATAGTTTGGGTCATGTAGCCGACCCCATTTAGCTGCACTTCTCCTAACTTGCCGGGCTGTCCTCTTTCCTCTTACTTTCATCTTGCATTCTTCATCTCTCTTATGTCTTTTTCATTTCTCATCTCATTTCTTAACCCTCTTTTCTCAGTTCTTATCTCCCTTTTCTATTTAAACCCCATTCTTTACCTACTTTGTTTTGTTTGGATCCACGTAGCCGACCCCATTAAGTTGGGATAAGGCTGAGTTTGTTGTTGTTGTTGTTATTCCAAAGCACTTGAATAATAATAAAATTTTAACAAAATTTGAATTCTTGCAGCAGCTTTACTAAACCACTACTTTAAGCGAATTCCATAACTTGAAATATTTAGTCAAGTCAGCGGCAAAATATAGGCATGTGGCAGCGAAATGGCATGTCAACTGATTTGGATACAAAATAATGGTGCAAATGCCTCCCAATAAAAGGTTCAGCCAACAATATAACGACTTTCTCACAGTGTAAATAATACAGGCTTAGAGAAGATTATTTATCGACCAGTTTTGTTCCTAAGTAATTTAATATAATTGGGAAGATGAAGCATGAGCCGTCATTGATAAAGAAAGTGGTCCACATGATGATGGTGAATCCCCTGTGTTCCAAATGAACAATTCTTCTGACAAATGTCATACAAAGCTTGAAATCAGAAGAGATTACTAGCCTTAAATTTATAATTGGGTGAGTGAAAAAGAAAGTAAGCAGCATAAAGATAACCAGCAAAGGAGAAGAAGAGAATGGAGGAAGAATAATTACTGATTGTGTTTCATCTAAAAGCTCGAACTGTTAGGGAAGGGCAGCACCAATGTATACATAAACACTCTCCCACACGTGCAGGCCAAGATCCCATGGTCCCTGCACGTGGAGCTTATGTGGAATTTCTTTGCACGGCACTGAGGGAGAAGTGTCAACCCTTACCCAATTTTTTCACTTCCCAGGAGTCGAACACTCACCCTCCCTGATCTGATACCATGTTCGCTACCGTTTTCCCTAAAAGCTCAAACTATTAGAGAAGGGCAGTGTCATGGTATACATTAACAGATTGGAAGAGTAGAAAGCATACTCCCAATCTGTAGCTGTGTATTGTATTCATAAACACTAAAAATAAAAAGGAGGCACAATATCCCAGGCTTCTGTGTTAATACACACTAGACCAAAATAATAAGAGATCATCAATACCCCCCCCCTCTGGTATAAAACATAAAACTTTATTTCTTAACACTCTCCCTCAAGCTGGAGTGTATATATCTCCAACTTGAAGGAAAAAACAAAAAAAACATAAATAACCAGCAGAAACAGACTGAATAAAAATATCAGAAGTCAAGGCCAGTGGCAATCACATCCAGACATGTGGGAAACAAAAAACTGCATTAGAAACAACATATAGAAATCTTCGAGAAGAAGAAATCCAGATCGCAACAATCAATATAAAAGGCAGAAAAAAGCAGCCACAAGCAAGAAGGTAGCAGCACGTGAATATAAACTCATCACTGTATGTCAGAAACCATCAACAGAAACAGGCAGAAAATATCAGCAGTAGAAGATGAAAAACTCAATGCAGCAAGCAAGAAAATCCAGAAAAAATATTCAAGAAGAACTGGACACCAAGCATATGAAAATCACATACTTGGAATAATGGAATGGACAACCTAGAACATCCATCTGTTGGGAAATTTTCCGAACTGGACACCAAGTATATGAAAATCATACTTTCTTATATTAGTTTCTCTGCATAAACAAATTATCGAACTTTCTATTTTCCAAAATAAAAAATAATTGGTAGGAAATGAGGTATCTTTTTGTTACAGTGAGTTTGTGGAAATGTTGAATTCATTAATGTTCTTACCTGTGTTGCCACATGTACTATCTTGTATTGGACTTCTCTGCCCAAAGTAACCGCTGAATTTCTGTTTTCTAAAATAAAGAGATGACGAGAAAAGAGGTATCTTTTTTGTTACATGGAGAAAAACCAATGTTAGGTGAACTTTCCACATGGTCAGAAGGTGAGGTAGTGGAAATGTTGAATTCATTAGGATTCCAACCTGGTTGCCACATGTAGCATACAGAGTGCCAAATTCCAAAACATTTAAGGTATAGATGTGATTAATCCATTCCTCAGTTATGATCTAATGCAGAGAAAGTAATATAGAGATCCAGAAATAACATGAGGTATTTCAATAAAAGTTACCCCTCCTTTGGAAGAATTTGGTGAAATAAGAGGTATCAGTATTAGCAAAACCACAACCGCCAAGTCCTGGAAAGGGAAAAAGAAAAAAGAAAGAAAGGAAGACGATAAGTTGAAACAGTTTCTATAAGCTTCAAAAGTAATAATGCAAACACAAAATAAACCTGGTTTTGATGACTCAAGGTGCAATAGATTGAGGGGGAAGAAATGTTGAAAAGCAAGCAGCATAACTTGAAATCACAACAATAACAAAGATGATGGCAGGCACACGAAATTTAAAAAAGAAAAGCCAAAGACTCAAATGAAATATTCAAAGCATCATCCATGCATACTAACCAGAAATACCATTCAGATATGCTAAAGATACTCATCAAGAGCATAGTTTTTAAGGCGCTGGTAAGGCGGCGCCTTGGCACTGATGCGGTCTAGAGATGATAAGGCAGTGTTCTGCCTTACGTGAAGTGGCTATGGCGGTCGCCTTATAACATAAGGCACTAAGCGACACCTTATGATGACTTATGACAAAGGAGGTCGCCTTATGGGGTTTTTTTGGTTAAAACACAGTTTTAAAATTACTTGATGAAGATTCCAAATTAAATTTTCTCATTGGCAAGTGTATAAGTTTTGATGCACATGTGATGCATTGGATCAAAAACTTTATAACTTAAAAGACAAAAACCCAAATCGCATCTCTCTCAGTCTCCACTCCAAATCGCAAAACCCCCAAGCCAACGGTGAGGTCCCTCACTCCCTCGTCCCTCCTCCTTCGATTCTTCTCCAGCGACTTCTCTGGCGACTATTATTCTCCTCCGGTGGCCTTCGGCAACCTCCGGCAAAGGTTCCTTCCACTCTCTCTAGGTATGTAATATGTTATTGTTTATTTTTCTATTTTCTGATTTTTCTTATCTTCTTTGTGTGCTTTTTTTTTTTTTTCCTCTTTTCTTCTTTCTTCTCCCTTCTTCCTTCTTGTTTCATCTTCATCATATACCATACGGTGAGACTTGAGAGTTGTTACAGTCAACTCTCAAGTCTTTAACAGTTTTTTTTTTCTCCCTTCTTCTTCCTTCTTCTTTATTTTTAATTTTTCTTTAGACTTTTAGTGATAATAATTGTATTCAGACTTCTGGCTTATTCTTTCCGATGCAATGAAGTTAGCTAACAGGCTTTTTGAAATTTTGCTTGAGTATTGTTTTCACTTTTCAAGAAGACAAGAAGTGGCTAATTGGTTATATTTAGACTATAAATAGTTAATGATAGCCGCCAGCCTCTACTCCCTCTAAAACACACACACACTTTGATCTGTTATTTGTAATTCTATATGCAATTCTCAGATATGTTCTTGTTTATTTTTCTATGTTGAGTATTTTCTAATTTTTTCTTCCATTCTTCTCTAATTTGTCTTTTAATTTTTAAACTGAAAACTAGGAACTTGAATGGAGTTAGCTTCTGTATTCAACTGAATGAGTGGATTTTGATGTTATCATGTTATTGTCTCCATGTGTTTTTTTTTTTTCGTCTTCTCAATTTCTCATATCTCTGGATACATAAGTATACAACTGGGTTATTTTTCCTAGAGTATTTTTTCTTTTTCTTATTCTGATTTTCCCATATCTCTTTAATGGAGGCATTTGCCTTTATTACCTTATTACCTAATAGGCTAATATTCCCTTATAGTAGTAATATCCCCTTTTATTAACTTTTTCTTATTCTGATTACCTTTTTACATTACAGTGTTAGACAAAGAGACAAGTTGAATCCACTCATCTATGGAAACAATTGGTGGTAGCAGTGGGGGTGAAAATACAAGTACTGCTGCTACTGCACAGTCAACGATTGATCCAAGCAAGGATCCAAAAAGGAGAGCTAAATCAAATGATCCTAGATGGAAATACGGGTACTGGCTTGACATATCAAACAGAAATTGGATTAAGTGTACCCTTTGTGGGAAGGATGTCAAGGGAGGAATAAAACGATTGAAGCAACATCTTATTGGTGGCTATAGAGATGTAGCCAAGTGTGCGAAAACAACGGAAGCAATTGCTAAAGAGATGAGAGATGCAATCTTGAAGAACCAGAGGAAGAGGAACCTTGATTGTTTAGATGATTTGGATGTTAGTGATGAACCTATAGAAGTAACGGGACCACAACAAAATATAGTATCCGATTTTGGGGTCTCATGTCCTATCCCGAGCTCTGAGACAACTTCAAGAAGAAATAAAGCCATCATTCAAGCACAATCCAAACAACAAGTAAGGGGTCCCATGGATAAGCATGTGAAGAGGACTCCTGAAGAAGTGGTTACATATAGGCGGGATAAAGGTCCATATCAGACAACAATGGAGAACCGTGTAAGAGGAGAAGAAGAAAGAGATAAACTTCGTTCTTACTTTGCAAGGTGGGCTTATGAAAGCGGTGTTCCATTTAATGCTTTGAAGTTAAGGAGTTTTGAGGAATTGGTAAAGGCTATTGGTCAATATGGACCAGGTTTCAAGCCCCCTTCATATCATGACTATAAGGGGCCTCTATTGAAGTCTGAAAATGATAAAATTGATGAGTTAAAGGTGAAAAATCAAGGATATTGAAGGAAATATGGGTGCACACTCATGTCTGATGGGTGGACAGACAAGAGAGGAAGGCACCTAATTAATTTTCTTGTTAACTGTCCGGGGGGGGGACTTTTTTTTTTTTTTGAGTCTGTGGATGCATCTAACAATCACAAACAGCTGAAATGTTATTTAAGCTACATGATAGTAAGGTTGAAAAGACTGGTCAAGATTATGTGGTTCAAGTAGTCTCTGATAATGCTGCCAACTATGTTGCAGCAGGTCGACTACTAATGGGAGAAAAGGAAGAAGTTGTTTTGGAGTCCATGTGTAGCTCATTGCATAGACCTTATGATGGAGGACATAGGAAAATTGCGCTCTTATATGTCTGTTATATCTAAGGGTAGGAAATTAATTGCATTCATCTACAGGCACACTCGCCTTCTTGAAGCTATGAGGCAAAAAACAGGGGGAGACTTAGTGAGGGCTGGAGTGACTACATTTGCCTCTTCCTTTTTAACACTCCAAAGCTTATACAAGCACAAAGAATTCTTGAAAAAATTATTTGTTGATGATGAATGGTCCCGTTCTAAGCTTGCATCTACAGAGGCAGGGAAGAAAGCTTCTGAGACTATGTGTGCTATAACATTTTGGAATGGTGTGATGGATTGTATAAGAGCATCACAACCTCTTCTTCAACTCTTGAGGATTGTAGATGGTGATGAGTTGCCTGCTATGCCTGAAATATATATGGCAATACAAGTGGTAAAGAAGAACATCAAAAAAAAAAAAAAAAAAATTGGAGACGATGAAAGGAAATGGAAAAAAATCATAGGGATTGTTGATCACCATTGTGAGACTATGATGGATGGACCAATATATTTAGCTGCCTTCTTCATCAACCCAAACAAGTTCTTTAAGGCAATAGCAGATAATCCAGATAATGAGTTAGATTTTGCTCAAAAAGCAAGTGATGCCTTCAATGATGTTCTTGCAAGAATGGTGCCTGATAAGACCTTGCAAGATAAGATCATTCTCCAGGTTGACAAATATACCACTGCTCAAGGAAGTTTGTCAAAGGACATGGCGATTAAACAAAGGGACAAGTTGAATCCTAGTAAGTATATTTCCATTTAAAGTTCTAATCAGTTTAGAACTTTGTATGTTGATTTTTTACTTAACCTTTTTTTTTTTTTATATTATATATT
>NC_056562.1:33218720-33253488 GCF_013358625.1 Macadamia integrifolia
TTGAATTTGATTCATCAGGATTAAACAATAATTTCAAAAGAATCATATTTTGCTAATAGGAAGCTTCCACGTTTGCATTTTAATCCATAAATATTGGACGTCTAGTTCATTCACATCATTGGTTTAATTTCATCGTCCTTTTGCAATAGCAGTAACTCTAGTGATTCACTGTATCTGATTTTGTTTGTTATGCCAACCTGGTTTTGATGGTTGGACAGACAATCAGATATTATTCAAATCCAAGTAATAATAAGTGTGGAAACGAAATTACTGTATACTAACTCTAGGAAAACTTATAAACCATAGTAAAAGATGTTTTATTTTTTTATTTTTTTTAAAGAGCAAATTTATCTTAGTTTGAGAAGCAATTTTAATAAGGAAAGCATTGAAACCAAAATATGCAATAAAAAATTATTGGACAATGTTGTTAATTTCATTTGACTCCGAATAATATAGTTGAAAGAAAACCAAAAGATAAAGAGCTTATAAGCTTTATCATATATAAGAGCTATTCTCTTCCATTTCCCTCCCCCCCCCCCCCCTTTTTTTTTCCTTTGAACATTAGGGATGTGAGCAGAGGAACTTGCAAACAGTTTGCCACAGACAAGTTCATGTTAACATAGTAAACTGGAAAACCTATGAAGTAAGCATTCATCCCAGAAAGGAAGCACTACCTGAAAAAGTAGAACAGAAAAAGTAGCACGTCCATGACGTGATGTGCTCTCACCGCGTTCCTGCAACACCTGAAGAAGAGTCCAGGGTTACCAATGAATTGATTTATTTTTGTCTCCCAGAAATATAAATTAGTCATTTACTGAATTATCCTTGCTGAAACTTAGTTACAAATTACTTTGCAAGTAAAGCATTAAGTGATTCTTTTTTTTTTAACCAGCAATAGAAAAAAAAATTCTTTTGTCACTAAATCAATCATGTACATGTATATCAAAGATTCTTCACACTGTACAAATCACTCCTTGAAACAAAACATTCCCAAAAAGAAGATCCCCTATACAACAATTTTCAAGCAAGAAAAACCAATTGGAAGCAAAAGAACCCCTTACTTCACTGTAAGATCCCAATCAAACAAACAAGAGCTTGATGTCGTCCTTCAGAAACATTATAGAATTTTCTTCAACAAATTGTCCTCTTGTGTATCTATGCTCTTGTACATATCCATGCTGCTTTTGTTGGTTATATCAATCTAACATGACATCACACGTGCATGTATACAGCCAGCACTTGACGATGAATGATGGCTTAAGAACTATCACATCCGATAGAATATGATAGAAACTACAGTCACATAAAACAAGCAACTCAATCTATAACAAGCACCTAATATCCCTCCGAAAATACACAAAAGGTTTTGAATTCACTAAAATACTTCAGATTTGAGAAATATAATTCTAATTGATGCAATATCCAAACTTGAAATGCATTGTTCTTCAGAAGTTATAAGTTTTAATCAACAAGGGAAAGTGCTCAACTCCCCTACCATCTGTATGGTTATTGTATTGACAAACTAATAAAATGAATGCATACATCTATAAAATAATAAACAATATATGCCACAAGTGACCCTCCGACAGGTCTCATGAACTAAAACCACTAACACACAATACTCCCAGACTTGGCAAAAGAAATGGTCAGTGATAAAATCAATGACTTCGACTTTGAATGTATATTGAGCTTGTAGGGCATCAGTAAACAGTGAAGGCAACTTTGACCACTCCAGACAGTCTCACAGCTAATGGAGCTGCTCAAAGTAGCCAGCAAACTGACTACAGGCAATGACACAACAGGAGGTGCATTACCACTACCCTTGTTGATGGCCTACAATTATAAAATCTATGAGAACCTAACATCATGAAGCAATAGTACCAGAAATAGCCTTCCTACTTTTGATGTAGCAACCATGCCTCCAGAAGAAGAATGGCACAACCCCACAGCCATGTAAAATATAAACGATGGAGTATCAAGATTCAAAACATGGGACTCGATGGACACAGGATGAGCCAACAAGCCCCAATTGACTTCGAGCAATTAACACCCACTTGACATATTTGGGGGTGTGACATCCCAACAGGAGTGTTAAACTCTACAGGCCCAAGAGTTGGAAGTACAATTGTTAAATCATAGATCCTTGAGTCAAATAAAAAAGCATACAAATTGATGTCGTCAACAAACCGTTGTTGACCTGAGTAGGTTCCAATAAACTGAAGACTGCAGTAGAATGGACCTTGCCCAGAGTCCACATCAAACCATTATCAAATACAGATATCATTACAATCAAAGAATTAATCTTGACAAAAAGAAAAAGACAACATAAGAGTTTCATCCCCAGGGAGCTCACTCGTTAGTCAGAATGTACCTCAGTGGTAAAGAAATTCTTAGTGGTAAAGAAATTCTTACTCCTCGAATAAGTTTCACATACACTGGACTACTGGAGACAAAAACTGACAGTAATCTGAACCACCTTATTGTTTATTCAAAATAGAAAAAAATTCTCGTGATTATGTACTGGGGATAATTTCCTTTGTGAGAAATAGATCTCTTTCCCTTTTGTTTGCTTCTGTATTGGGCATGTGATGGCTTCTTTCTCCGTAAATTCTTCTCTTTTCTTCCAATAAATTCGTAATTTATCTAAAAAAGAAAAGCTTATGATTGTCACCTGAAGGACTACAGCAGTTGAAGATAATGCCAGGCCATTCCCTACGACAATTGCTGCAGGACTAGGCAGCCCAGAAACAAAATGAGCAACCAGACCAACTACCACTGCGGTAACTAAAACCTGCACTCCATCACACATATTAAAGAAGTTAAAGCATGCACCAGGTATATGCAAAGAAAAACATTTGGAGGAAAGCACAAATAAAGTTGCCTATCACCTGGGCTGAACCTAATCCAAAAACATATTTCTTCATGGAACTTAATCTTTCCACAGAGAGCTGCAAAATACGAATGAGAGGTCTAGTTTGTGATTCTTCAGGAAATAAAGCAATGCACAGGAAAAAACAGCATGTCCACATGGAAACTAAGATCAAGATTTCAAGAACCCACCTCGAGACCAATATTGAATAGCAAGAAGACAACTCCGAATTCAGCAATTGCTTTGGTCCCATGTACATGACGAATGATAGAGAGACCATACGGCCCAATCAAGATACCAGCAGCCAGGTATCCAAGTACAGGACTACCTAAACATTGCACCAAATAGAAGAAATGAACTCAACAACAAAATTAGAAGAAATGGACGCATAGAAACAACTTTAGAAGGCACTCTCCGTGCTCTGATATGTTCTGATGCTACATGTAAGGGTATTTTTCTTCTTTGGGGATTATTATATATATGGAAATAATCTGTCTCTCACTGAGGGCATTATTGTCCAATGACTCAAGGTAAATAGTGAATAAAGTGCAAGAAGAGTACACAACAGCGCTCATTCTTCTCCCTTTATTTCCCCTCTGCTTTTTTTCACCTTTCTTGTTCTATAAACCCTAAATCCAATCCAATTTTACAACTTGATATCAAAGGGGAATTCACTGACCAAGAGGAGTTCACGTCATCTTACCATGGACATTTTCTATACCAGACTAACACTAGAGAATGAATCATTAATCTTGCTTCCTGCAAATTCTCCTTTTGGGTTTTGAAGTTTAAACTTGTTTCTGGTTAAGCAACATCCATGGTCTCTAACCTGGATGGCAGCTTTTGGTCATGGAGGACATCTAGTGAATCCAGGACTAAAAGTCAACCCAATTTAGTAGCCATTCAGTTTCCATTAAATTCAAGATTGGACATTGAGATGTGTATCCTCCATCTAATGTTATCCTCATTGCCACTGTAGGCTCCGGTGTTGGTATTTCTGTTAGACTTAATAGTTTAAATTGAGAAATCAGGTTACATAAAATCTGATTCTCAAATTCGTCCAAGAGTTCTTAGCCATCCATTTGTTAGAATTTTATTTTTTAATTGTTTCTATCAGACCTGCTAAACAAGCATAATCTTTAGAATTCAGTTTAATTTGAGCTCCTGAGAGTCATCTTCTTGGAGAATATTTGCTGGCCTCTTTTGTTCATTATTTCTATTGACAATGGAAATGCAGCTGTTGGAACAGCCAAGTGAGATAGACGTTGAAGTGCATTGTGACGAATATTGCATTTGTTTTTGGCTATCAGTGGTTGTTAGTAAATTGATGATTGGGCCACGAGACATTTGGTGTTTTTTCAAGTATGAAAGCTCATGCTTTCTCCAGCATCCTCAAGGCAATGCCTATTGCCTAGTCAGGTCTAGGCAACAACCCCCAGTGACAGCTCATTGAGCGAGCACCTTCACACCCAAATGTGCTCTTAGGAACAGTCGCATAGGTGACTGCCCAGACAATAGAAGTATAGAACGTTTGTCAATGCGCTTTTGTAGTTTCTATCATACTCAACTACAAGTTCAGAAATTGCGGCTTTTAACAGCATCAGCAACAACAGAATAAACAATTGACAAATGAGTGAATTTGGTGAATAGAAGCCAGAAACCAAGCATAACATTGACCCTTACAACTACAGTGAAACCAGTTTACAAGATGGTAATAGAAAAAACAAGGCAGTTGAAGAAACTCATGGTTCAGCAAATGTTATGAAATGAGAGCAATATGAATTCCTTGCGAAGAACTGCAATAGAATTTTACATTCCCATGGGCAACAAGTAAGCATCAGTTGATTTAATCATGCTACTCATGAAGCCACGAGCTTGGGCCCTCTTGTTTGCTATCTAAAATCATTGGGGAATCCATGAACGAAAAAAAATATCATATGGAGAAAAAGTTTACTGTTTTAAGATTCTATGCTTACAGACTTTTTTGGATGGAAGGAGAGGCAATAGAACAGATGTCTATGGCATATCATGCAGAAATTCCGAAAGTAAAAGAAAATGTAGGAATCAACTTAACCTCCAGGAATTTTTTGAAATAAAGGCACAAATATAACACTTGCAAGGAGTAACCACAGCACGTCAAAGAGGGAAGCCTCCTCCTCATTTATCTGGGAGAAAGAAGAGTTAAAGAATGGTATGAAATTAAAATTTATGTTTTAAAAAGCCCAGAATATTTTTTTGATACATTTCCCATAATAAGAAGAAAGCGACTCACTCAACAAGCTCAAGAAAATCCAAAATGTATGCCAGGTCTTTAAAGTCATATATAAAATGTTGAAAAGGAAAGCGGGCATGAACCTGTTGATGAGGTAACATCTCAATTAATTTCTTCACTCTCTTAGGAAACCTCTGTATTTCTCTGATCAAAGGCTTTGCATTTGAAGAAACTTCTTCAATACTAGTGGTTATGACATCTGGCTGCTGAAGCAGCTGAGTACTCCTCTCAGCTCGATTCATAAGAAAGGAGATCCTGTCATAAGTTTCAGCCCTTGTTATCAAAGAAATGCAATGATAGTACTCAACAAATAGGAAAAGGTATACAGTTGAGTCAGGAAAGGGAGAGGAGAAAAGCCTTCAGGGAACACCCCACCCCCCCAAAAATCCAAGTAATATACCAAGAAAATAAGAAATATCAAATATCTTCTCTTGAAGTTGAAGGTATATATATATATATATATTTTCTGACGAGTAAGAAAATTATTAGAAGGAGAACAACAAACAGGCTCCCTTTTGTAAGAAGACAAGGGGAGAGGCCAAAAGGAAATACCCGGAAGAGCAAAGAGATATTAAAAAAAAAATAGAGCTAGGGGGGGATAAAAATACAAAGGAATGTCCCATGAGGAGACTATGAGCCTATTTCTGTCATTGTGGATCTCACTAGAAAGCTGGGCTGAAATAGGTCAATGACTCTCTATCTGACGTCGAAGCCGAATGCATTTCAAATCCGACAGATGGTGTGAGAGGAACTGAACCATCCACTTTTGTTTCTCTTGAACCAGATGTGGTAAATGGCTGCATAGAAAACCAGCCTTCCCACCAAGTCACATAAGATGTAAGACTAGATCACATAGGAGCTAATCCCAAGCAGGATCTGAAATTCTGACTGAATAAAGAAGATTTCGATTACTCACAAACCGTAGATCAGATGGAGCTGGAAACTTGGAGTAGATGAAGGTCCTATATGGGTTTACAAACCCTCAAAAGATGAGATAATTTCGATGGTTGAATTGAGAGTTATGTTGGCGACATGAATTAGAAAACTTTTGACCACTCTTCAGAAACTAGGGTTCATGGCATCGAATGATCCTCGAAATTGGAATGAAGACCCCTTGTAACCTGTCTAGGTATACTTCAAAAGATGAGCTTGAACTGCTGGCTGGTTTGGGAGATCTGGACTTCGATCCAAGTTGCTAAAACCTTGACAATAGCTGGTCGATTCTGGTCTTACACTAGTACATCTTCAAGAATGATTTCAGCTTCAAGTTATACTTAATAACTAAGGTAAAATAGAAAATAACAAAGTGAAAACAGAATCGATGGAGGGGTTGAGAAGGGGGAAGAAAAAGGATAGGTTTTGGGCATCTCACCCCTCTAGTTTAGGCGTCTCACCTAAGGCCTCTCACCCAACTCATCCCACAGCACAACAGCAAAAGCCATCATTTTTGTTAACCTCAAATCTACTTTTCATTATAATCGATGGGCTTTAAATAGCCTTACATTGTTTGGACACAAAGAAATAACATAAAAGGAAACTAATTGATGCATATTAATTACCAAAATAGGCTTGTTTTATTAGGAATAAGCCTAAGGTTGGGTTCCATACATGTTAGGCCTTTGATCCCATGTGTTTTGAGTGTAATAGACCACTTTTATGGGTCTAAAAGGGGGGCTCTAAGATTGAGTACGGGATTACAAGTTAGTTTTCATTTTCATTAGTTTCCTTTTTAGTTGGGCTTGATTTTGAGTTATATTTGTTTCCTTAGGAGTCAAGTTATTAATTGAATCAAGTCATTAGTAGTTAATTTCCTTTTTCAACTAGTTTCTAATTTCAATTTTTAGTAACTATTGTATTAGGAGAATATTTGGTTTCCTTTTTTAGGAACCTTCTATTTTGTAATTCCCTCCCCCATTAACATTATAAATAAAGATGATGGCTCTTTTAATGAGCCACGATTTTGACAAATTACATAGCTGCTGCTGCTGCTGCTTTCTCTGCAAGAGAACTTCCTTGTGTCTGATCAAGGTATTGGGTTTGGTGTTTGATCCAAGCGACTCCTTGCGGCGAGAAGTCCAGAAGCTCTCTCAAGTTTTATTATTTTTTCTCAACAGTTTCAAGTGTTCTTCTCAGAGATCTACTGCTGTTACAATCAGGTATTTATTATTTAAAGTTTTCTGCCCAGAATTCTCTGTAGAAGTACCATCGGCCCTGTCTTCTGTAGCTGTTAGAAGTGTCTGTTAAGGCTGAAATTCTGATCGATTGTTCTCCTATTCCCCACTAAGGAAGTAAGGATCGACCCATATCTGGGCTGATTCTGTGCAGCCATTAAAGAGATATTCAAAATCTCTCATATTTTGTCCTGTAGTGATTTTTTTCAGAACAGAACCAGAATCGATTGCTTTGGTTTGTCCTATTCTATTTCTGTGGTTTCTGCTGTTGATTTGGGACTTTTACCTCATTTTATTGCTGCTGGTTTTATTTATTTGATCAACTAATATCTGACCTAAGTGGTCTTGAGTACTGAGATCGATTGGTCTGGGTTGTTTGTCACTGCTGTTTTATGATATCAGTCATTGAATACAAGTTGCTTGCACTTATTTGTATTGATTTCAGCCCCTGGTTTGATCCTATCTGACTACTACTGGTCTGACTTACTTGCTACTGGTTTTCTGAGATCGTTATATACTGTTACTTCTATTTTCTGTTGGTCTGATTATAGTGGTTTGTGGGGTGTAATCTGGTTGTTCTCTAGTCTAAATGTTCCTGCAGTTTTGGGACTGGTTTGGTTGTCAAATCCATTCCTACATTACTAATGGACTGACTCTAACTTCCTAAACTGATTTAAGAAATAAACTTCCAAATACTTTGCCTTACATATAAAAAGGAAACCACTAACTTACTTGACCACTAAGCTAACCAAATAGGAAACAAAGTACCAATTAAATAAAAAAGGAAACAAATCTTCAAGCTGCTGCAATCGATGGATAGCTTGAGGACTTCTAGAAAGGCTACTGTTATCTACAATCATTGCTTAGCTGGCTAGGCTTCTAGAGGTTCCACTTGAAGACAAAACTGCAGGGCTTACTGTTCACATGAACGGTAATTCGTGAACAATGTTGTCTGGTTTTGGGGCTGGCTCGATGGGACCAAGGTGGGGTCTCGATGGTTCAACATTGGACTTGGTTTGATGGGGCCAGCAGCCCCTTCCTTGTGCAAGCTTGATCTGCATCAGGGGGGTATATGGCGGGTGCTGATAGGGGAGGCGGATGTGGAAAGGGTCTGGGCAGGTGGAAGAACTAGGTTGGAAACCTGAGGTGGAATCTTTTATTAGTGAACAAACGAGGCTTCCATATAAACTAATCACGTGTGTCTTTTTGCATTCAGAGCATTTTTTTTCTAGCAATACCCAGCAGCATAACATAACTTTCAAATCTAAGAATTTGTTCTGACTCACATTTCAAATTTCAATCAATCGTTGCTTTGGATTCTACATTTGAATCATGATTATTCAAATACAACAAACAACAAACTCAGCCTTATCCCATATTAATGGGGTCGGCTACATGGATCCATGCCACAACAAAGAAAAAAAAGTAAAGGAAAAGGCATAACACCAGCACTCAGGAAAATCTCAACTAAATGGGGTCGACTACAAGAATCATTGCCCTCCAAAAGGCTCTATCTGAGGTCATACTTGGGACAAGATCTAGACTATGCATGTCATTCCTCACAACTTTCTCTATAAATATTCAAAGCAGACTAACAAAAAACAGCAGGTCTTCCCAGTCCAAGAGAATAAGAAGAAATTCAATTAAAGAACGGGGGAAAAAGGAGGGGGAGACAAAGAAGGCAATAGTCCTAAAGAAACATAAGTTGTGTTTTTATCTTTCAAAGTTTTAAAAAATAAAATTAAACTTGATGAGTAAAGAGCACAAACTTGCTAAGACCTTTGATGATTGAGCTAATGGGATAATAAAAAGAGAAACAAGTGAAGAAGTTACAATCATGAAAGGCCAAGGATGATAAGAATGCATACCCAACCCCAAGAAGCAATACTCCAATAACCAGCTTGGGCACTTGCTTCCTTGTAAATGTAATGATACCATGAAAAACTGAGGCAGGCGTTAACTCAGTACCATCTACTGAGAAGGAAAAGAATGATGCAGAGAAAAAGCGAGAAGATTTCTTCAATGATGCTTTGGGTGCACTAAGAGGTGAACTGTCTTTAGTTACATCCTTTTGAATTTCCTGCTTCTTCATAGGACCAACATTCTTCGATTTTTCGGGTTCAACTTCGGCTTCGACTTCTCTATGTGAATCCATAACTAATTTCCCATTTTCTTGATCACGCAGGCCATCAGATAAATTCAAATCCTCACCACTTTGCCCAAATGCTTCAGATTGGAAGTCCAATGAAGGTTCACCACCCAACAAAGCATCTTCAATTGACCCATCTTTGTCACTTTCCAAACTAATATCAACACCAACTCCTTGAGTCATCTCATCCTCTGGAACTATAAATTCATCACTCAACATCTGCCTTTGTGATGATGGTACCAGTGGATGTGTCAAATTGTCTGACCTTTCAACATTAGAATTGGAAAGAACTTTCTCAGCCCTCTCTAAAGCAATTTCTGCATCATTTACACACTGGGTAGCCTCAAGTTCTAAAGCAACAGCCTGTTCAGCAAGAAGCATTATGTTTGATACATCCTCCTCTGCTTTCAAAGCATCCATCTGCACTTTCTCTGCAACTTCAATCAATCTATCTACTTCCTTCTGCAGCTCCTCCTTTTTGCTTTGTAATCGTCTCAACTCAACCTCAGAATCTCCCAGAGTAGCCCGGCAGTTGCTAATCTCATCCTGCGCCTCTAAAATTTCCACTTCCTCCTCTCTCGATGAACTCAACGCTTCCATAGCTCTTACATGATCTGCATCATTCCCTGTACAAGCTTCTGGAGAAGTTCTCATTCCTTTTGCCGCCTCTAAGGACTCCACAGCCAATTGAAGCCTTGCTTCAGCCATTGAGAAAGCCATGGTTGCTTTCTGAACAGCTTCCTTAGCAACAGCCTCTTCCGCTATAATCTCTTGAATAGTGCCCAGGGTGGTATTGACATCTTTCCAAGCATTTTCCGCTTCATCTTTTAGGGAAATTGCTGTTTCCGATATCTTCTGAGCCTTTTCCTCAAACATAGTACTGTTTAGGTGAGCAACTTCCAATTCCTTGAGAGCCTTCAGAAGCAATTCCTTCAAATGATCCGTACTAGGTATCTCTACCTCTTCCTCTTCCAGAATATTTGACTCTCCATCAGAAACAGGCCCACTTGCTGAGCTCTCTGAGGAAGAGATTTTCATTCCTCCATTGGAACTTTCCATGAATTCAATGTTTCGACCGTTGCCATCAATATATTGTAAAGAATCATTGCCTTGACACTGTAAACGCACTACTGCCCTTGACACCTTCAAGATATTGCCCACGATGCCGTCCAGAGATCCCCTTAAATGTGATGTCCGCGACAAATTATCAAACTCCCCCCTGTAACGCTTACTTGTTATTTTCTTCAATCTCTTTGATGCATGTGTTTGGCAAACAAATCTTGGATGGCCAACAAAACTATAACTCAAATTTCTGCACCTATATGTCAGACTCGAACTAGAACAACCCAACGTCGTAGAACTTGAACCTTCAACACCAAGAATAATATTTGGCATCCGGAAACAACACACAGAATCCATATCTCCCAGCTTTTTCTAGCAGTCTTCTATGACGATAATACCGATAAACTGAAATCAAAAAACCCTGCTTTACATCAAAACCATCACCAACGTTTCAAACCAAGCATATCAAGATTCAAAACTCCCACTAACAAAAATACATGAAATAAAAGAAGATATCAAAAACAAAGAATCGAAACAGTAATGAAATGAATCTGTAATTCTGTATATTTGTTTTGCTCGAAGTTGTGCAATACGATAGTTAAATTGATTATTACAGTCAAATAGGGAATACAGCAACTTGCGGACCTAGACAGTCTCAACCAAGTAACAAATCAAAAGAAAGTGAGTACTAACCGATTAGAAAGAACGCATTTGAAGCTCGAGTTGCAGAAATCCATGGCGCATTTCAAGAGAATTAGGGCCGAAGAAAATAGGCAAATGGAAGAAACGAAGAGTAGTGAAGAGTTGAGGACTAACTGAGAAGTAGAATAGACAACCAAAGTTTCTATTAGTTGTTTCATCACACGTGTCCAAACTAGGAATGATTAAGTGTTCGCATAAGGAACAGAAAAGATTTCATTGGCGGAGATTCTTTTGTTTCGGTGTCCAGTCCCCGCCCTCGGAGCTCCACCCCTATTCCTGTAACATATGACTAACATGCGCCGATCAAGTAAGCGAGCGATAGATACCTCTCTGCAAGACGGCGTTAATAATTAGAAGAAAGCTGGTCCCATTTCTTAATGTTTTGGATGCATTCTGATGAGATGTTGGCTGTCCAAAGGCTATGGAATGTGCCCTTCTCCCCTTGGAGTGGGATATTCTAAAATTTAAAAAAAAGATTCCGATGCTCTTTCCCCAAAATCCTAGAGTGTAATGGGTGTTAGTGATAATAGCTTCCAAGTCGAGCCCCCATTGACAGTAGGACTTTTGTAGGACCAACGAGTAATAGTGGGATATATCGATTCAAACCTATAACCAATCGATTCGAGCAGACATGGTGCAAACAATTCCTTCCAATAGGCTACCAACTCAAAAATAAACGTGTAATTTTCATACAACACTAGAGAAGGAATCTTTTGTAGTATACATCCAATTGGGTGACATAGATCAAATACTATCTAGGTTCAGTAGTAGAAGTAGAAGGAGAAGCAATTAAGGTATCAAATGTGCAATTGACAAGGACGTCGAGCATATAGAATTTGGACTACAAGAATCAAGATCCCAAGAAAAAAAATAGAATAGGCCACCATTGATTCATTTCAATTGTTTATGTATTTATCTACAAAATGACATTTGAGTGGTTAATTTAGGAAGGTCACACCTCGTTGGCTCATTGTGTCACGTAAAAGGATGATATGACAATTTTGATTCAAATTGGCGACATGTCAAATTTTGTAATCTAATTTTATCAAAGACCCTCCAATTTATTGACAACACCATCTTCATTGTCCCAGCTATTCCACGAACACCTTATTTACCAATAATAATAATAATTATTATTATTATTATTATTGACAAACATCTTTATATATGGTTTTTGATTTTCGAAAACCTTATTTTTATCACATGGTTAACTTTATTTGAACTGAAACTTAAAACATGAGCACATAACCTTCTATATGGACTGCTATATTGTAGGTTTTTAGGCTGCACAAGAACCCCTTGATGGTTAGGTTCTGTAGTACTTATTTTGGGACTTTCATCCTCTGTCGCAGGTGCGGCCGTGTGGCGAGGATCCGATGGCCGAGACGACATTGGCACACGCCCCGATGCCATGCTGGCCATTAGATCCTCGCCGCATGGCCGCACCCACAACAGAGGATTTTTTTCGCTTATTTTTGGGTGTTGAGGATGGGGAGAGGATTGTGCTCGTCACTTTCCTAGTAGAGCCTATTTAGACCTTGATTAAGGTAGTCAGTAATAATACAAGATTAATGATACAAAATGTCAAGCGGACCCCAAGGTTAGCCATATAGAGAAACCCCAAGGTTGATTAGGCCTCACATGAATAACAAATTCCTTGAAATGGACTATGAAAGAGGAGATACCATGAGGGGTATTATAGTTGAGTGCAGTGGAGGGGGAGGATTGGTAAGATAGGTGACCCCAAGTCCTAGCATTGTTGTGTTGTTAATACCTAAATTCCACTAATTTTGGATGGACCACTAAGTTTTCATTCAATCATGTTGAAGAGGAATCCCTCGGCAACAGGCTTCAGATGGTGGGAGAGGGCATTGCACAACAGGGGAGGGTATTATTGATTTCTCCCTATAGGGAATGTTTTAGAACCCTAAGATGGCAGGTGAATATAATATGGAGAAAATCTTTCCTCCATTTCAAAATCCATAATAATTCCAGCCATTTGTTTGCATATTGAACGTTTGTAAGATGCCTGCATTATACACACAACATTGACCTCTCCTACCAAACAGTAGGAAAATCAATAATAATAAACCAACTAGAGAAGGATTTTCCTTCGACTTTCTGAGTTCCATAACTGAAAACAAAAAAGAAGCAGAGGGAGGAGGAGAAAATATAAATCCAAATTTACACAGGCAGCACAACCAACCAAGAAGAATGTTTTCATGATTCATAAAGCTACAATTCCCATGTCAAAGAAAACCTTCCTGTTAATCTTCTAAGTAAATAGCATACCCTTTTGATTCTCAGCGCACAAACCCTGGCTAGTAATGTTAGTTATCAAGAGCTCATTCCTCTAAAGTGTTCTAAGGGAATTATAAGATATTATAACTGACATCAACTCTCATGTCTGAATTTTTTTAAGACAAAATTACAGCATATCTTTAAATGTGAAAAGAAATGAAAACTCCTATTGATTCAAATCCCTTCTCCAGAAAACAAGGAATTAATGTCTATCTCTTGGACTTTTTAGATTTTGTGAGGACCAAGGAAGAAGTTTACAAACCCTATATGATGACTTGTATATTCTAGCATGCTTCAAGTATTGATATCTATTCTCAGGGTCCACATCAGCTAATGCAGACTTCAACTCAAGAAATTTTTTTTTTTTCTGATAAAGATCAACCAGTTTGCCCTCCATCCCTTCCATTGCAGAACAAGCAGAAAATCCATCTCCAGTCAAATAATTGTCAGATGTAAAGAGATTTTCATGTGCTTCACATTCCTTATGCACGTGTAAGGTGTGGTGTCCCCAGCAAAAATTTATGTGCCAATCGGGTTCCCGCTCGTGTGCTTACCACTCCTTCCAACTTTGCATCCATAACAGCAGCTCATGAGATACACAAACAGGCAGAGAAGTAAATTCCAGTAATTCATTAAAGAGCCAACAAACAATAATAGAATTCAGGAAACAAGAGGACAAATTAAAGTCAATCGCTTACAATTGTAAGGTAAGTGAAACTTCTAAACTCAGAAAGCAGGTGACACAAAACTAATTTCGGAAGCATAAGCACCTACTTGCCTAGAAAAGCCAGTTCTGAACCAGCGATATCAACACTAAGACATTGTCAACCTGGCAACCACAATTCTCTCCGTTGCTTCCTCTAACTACACCTCATTTTATAGAAGAGGAATTTACATTTTTACTTTTTCAACCACTAACCAGATACCCAATTTCTGATTGAAATGTGCAATTCATGACCTGATCACTAAGCAGATGAAATGCATACATATAAAGTCATCACATGAACACTTTAAACACCAAGACAATCCATGTAATATTTTCTAATATATAAATTTAAATTAAAACTCCTCCAAAATGGAGCTTGGGTTTGCAAATGCAGAAAGAGGCCTTGTCAGGTCAGATGTGATGTAGATAAGTCACTTGGGATTATTTTATTGCAAATAAGCCTTAGGTTGTGTTATATATATGTGTTGGGCCTTTTATCCCATGGGTTTTCTTTGAAATGGGCCACTTTAATTGGCCTAAAATATGGGTAGAAGGTGGAAAAACGAGATTTAATTCATTAGTTTAGTTGGTTGCTATTTAATTCAATAAAGGTCCATTAGGCCATTGGTCGGTTGTAAAGTCCTCTATGAACTATTAGTCGGTTAGTCCTACTCCATGTTGGAGTCATAAAGTCAAGTTTTAGTCCTATTTTGAATTCCTAGTTGTAGTAGAAGTGTCTAGTCATATTGGGAAACTGCTCCTAGTTGTAGTTGGAGTGTTTAGTCCTATTGGGAAATTAGCTCCTAGTAGTAGTTTGATTGCTATTCTGCCTTCTATAAATAGAGGAACTTATGTATTTATAATTTCATATTTGAATGAATGAATTATTGAGTGATTACTCTTTAGCTAAAAAAACTGTTATTGAGAGGTGAGATGCCTAAACCTTTGAGAGATGTGACACCCAAAACCTGAGGGGTGAGATACCCATTTCTTTATTCTCTTTCACCCTTCTCAACCCTCCATCGATTCTTCTTTTTCTATTTTTATTTTCTGTTTATTGTTATTAGAAGTTCAGACCTGTTAAAGCATACAAAATCAGAATCAACCAGCCAAAGAATTTTTGTTCTTGAAGCCAATCGACCCTCATTGCTGCCCAAGTTTGAGATCTGATCTGCAGATCCTTTGGAGGACTGGTTCTATACTCTAAGAAGATCAATTGATCCTCTCTTGAAGGTTATCTAAAGAAGACAAGTTGTTGTTCCTGCAGAATTCTTTACATTCTCTCTCCTAGGTCTGAAAATCAAGAAAGCGCATAACTTCATAATCAGCCATCAGAAGCCCTTCATATTTGGGGGTTTTTGTACCCTCCCTAGGGATTATCTAACCCAAAAGTGCAGCTCAATCGGACTCCCATAGACTTGGCCGCACCTTTCTCTCTCCAGCTCTATAGAAGGTCTTTCTCTCTCCTATCGGGTTAGGTTTTGGGTTGTTTTTGCTCCTATATGGGTATTGTATCCTTGGGGGTTTATTTGATGGTATTATTGCTTTGTTTCTTGCTCTTATTTGTATTGTTTGGGGTTATAAACTGCGGAGTTAGCTACTTGTAATCTACTCCTGCATTAGGATGGTAGCAGAAAATCTCAACGAAATCCTTTTCCCTGATTCTGATTTGTGAACAGACAAACTGAATTCATGTAGCTGACTACAAATAACCAGGTGTTCAGTAATGGTATGATGACGATAATGTTGATCACAGAAATGTACAGTTAATAAGTAACATTGAACTTAACTGTCCCTGACATATTTTTCAAGGCTCTCTACTAATAATTTAAGTGTTTGATTGACATGGTCATGAATTCTCTCATCTTCCACAAAAAAGGTAACAACAAGAAAGTGGGAGACAAGCACAAAACCATGAATTCTGGCCCTGATCTCATGACATTATCATTGAACTCCCCATGAAAAAAATCCTCAGTTGATATTTCCAAAGCAATAAACCCAATCCTGATAACTAAGCCACTCTCTGCACCACAGTCCTTGATCTCAACCAAAACTCCCCTCCCAACAACACAGAGCAGATAACAACTTCTAGACCCACAACTATCCTCTCCTCCGCTGCCTCAGTGTTGCCTTTGTGTACAAAGCCAAAAGCCCCTGATAGAAGGGCCCCAACCAATTAGACCTAGCCTTGACGGCTACAATTTCCATTTGCTTAACGAAGCCAAATTTATGCCCAAGACTAACCAGTTTCTGGACAAGAACATTCAGCCCAAACGTGGGAATGCTTGCGATCAAGAGAACATGGGCATAAATTCCCAGAAACCCTAGCAGCAATCTCTGAATCTTCACAAAAAAATCTGAACTTGTACCTCTCTTTGACCATGAAGAGGAAATCAGGATACTTAGCTTTAAGAACAACTTGCTGCACTAAAGGAGTGTAATTGGGGTTCGACGGAGAAGGTTTTCCGTGAGGAGAGACAGAGGGGAGGGTTCAAGAAGTTTTTTGAGGAATTTTTGGTGGAGGGAGGGTCAAGGAGAGGAGGTATGGGGGTTTGTCAGTGGTTCCTTCTTACGATCTTCCAGCTTCTACCAGTAATCTCCACAGGAACATGATCCATCCACGAAGTGGTGGAATCTACTATTGTCCCTCACAATGATCTTTCGTCCCTCAACCTTTGAAATGAACTTCATGGCTGAATGACAATCCAGACACACTCTTATATTCTTCTTCACAATGATAGGCTTCCCAGTTGGCATGCTTATTAATGCAAATGCAACAGCTATCCTCTCACTGTGATGGTGGAGCAGCCTCTCCTTCATGCTTTCTTCCATATTAAATGGGATAGAACCTGTGTAAGGAACGTACCCAGCTTCCCGAATCCGAGTGAAAAGATTCTCCA
Source organism: Macadamia integrifolia (assembly GCF_013358625.1). NCBI lineage: Eukaryota > Viridiplantae > Streptophyta > Magnoliopsida > Proteales > Proteaceae > Macadamia > Macadamia integrifolia. The sequence continues at coordinate 33,235,853 of NC_056562.1, forward strand.
GTTTCTCATATATTTCTCTCTTTTGGGGATGAGACCAATCCTCAACTCCAAACACATGAGTCTTGTTGTCTACATCAACCCAACTGTAACCAGGTAGTTTCTTCACCTTGCCATCTCTCATAATCTTCCTGATGTTCCTGACATCTTCCCATTGCCCAGCTGTTGCATAGATGTTTGACAGCAGGACATGGGTACCACTATTTTCAGGTTCAAGCCTCATCAGTTTTGCTGCAGCAAATTCACCCCTCTCCTTATCACTATGGGTCCTGCAGGCTGCAAGAAAAGAACACCAACCAAATGTGTTTGGCTCAAATGGCATGCTATTTATAAAATCCTCAGCTTCTTTGAGCCTTCCAGATCGGCCTAGCAAATCTATGATACATGAATAATGTTCTTGTCTAGGCTCCACACCATAGATTTTTTCCATGGAATAGAAGTAATCCAGTCCTTGCTCAACCAAGCCAGCATGGCTACATCCTATCAAAAGACTAATAAACGTGATTTCATTCGGTTGAATTCCTTTTTGAATCATCTGACTGAAAATCTTAATGGTCTCTTGGCCTAACCCATGCTGAGCAAACACACCCAACAATGAATTCCATGCAATCTCGGTTGGGTTCCTGATCTCATCAAATACTTGGACTGAATAATCGAGTAGTCCGCACTTCCCATACATATCGACTAGGATGGAATAAACAAATGGATCGTCATCAAAATGGGTTTTTATCACTTGGGCATGAAGCTGAGTCCCTTGTTCAAGCGCGGCTTGGCTAGCACATGCCTTAAGCAGACTAGAGAAAGTAAATTCATTAGGTTCAATTCCATGTCTCTGCAACTCAACAAAAATACTCAAAGCTTTATCAATCTGCTCAGTCTCAACAAACCCATCAATCAAAGAAGTATAAGACACAACATTCCTCAAATCAGAGTCAATCCCAAACACACGAAATGCACTCTCCATATCCCCTGCTTTTGAGTACATGTCTGTGAGTGCATTGCCCACATAAGTCTCTGATTCAAATCCTAATTTCACAATCCATGAATGAAGAGACGTCCCAAATGTGGAATCCTTAAGCGCTCCACTGGCGCCTAATGTGCTACAAAAGACATATTGATCGATGTTGACCCCTTCATGAATCATCTTCCTGAAAGATAACAAAGCTTTCTCAAAGTTACCGCTCTTTGTGTACCCATCAATCATCGCTGTCCATGAAACCTGATCTTTATATGGCATTTCACTAAAGATTTGGTAAGCATCCGCCAGAGCCCCACACTTCGAGTACATATCAGCAAGATTACTGCCCACGAATAATTCATCATTAAAACCCATCTTCATGCTAAGAGAATGCAGTTGCTTCCCAATTTCAAGTGACCCCAGGGAGGCCGAAGATTGAATTACATTTGAAAATGCAAATTGGGTTGGATTTTCTCCAGTATTTCGCATTTGAATGAAGGTTCTCAAAGCTTCTGCGAACCTCCCATTCTGGGAAAGTCCAGAAATCAAAGCAGTCCACGAAACCAGGTTTCTGTAAGGCATTGTGTCGAACATGTTCCGTGCAAAGTCCAATTCTCCGGACTTTGAGTACATGTTCACAAGATGATTGGAGACAAAGATGCATAACTGGTAACCACTGCAGATTAAGTGAGCGTGGAGCTGCTTACCTTTGGATAGTTGCCTGGTTCGTGCGCAGGTTTGAATAACGTGTGCCAAGGAGATAGAGTCTTTGATCATGTGATACCGTTGGTTTTGAAAGTTATCAAGTCGAGTAGGATCGCTGTGTCATTACTGGGAAGATAATGGAATTCGCATAGGATCGCCGAACTTTCGATTTTGCTGCATTATGAAGAACAAAAGGGCGAAACAGAGCACTGTGGATTCTCATTTAATGGTGAAAGACCGAAAGGTGTGGCAGCAAGGTTCCAAAACACGGAATCGGGAGATCGGATTGGTTCCTGCTGACTGTCGATTCCCGATTCTGATAGGAATCGGTCCCAAAAAACCATAGGCCCTAGCTTCTCCAATTCAACGTTCAGTTGAAAGTTTGAAGTTCTATCGAAATCAATACCTATTTTATATGTTAGAAATATAAAGACTATAGCACAATAAAAGGTAAAGCATTGTGATAAATTGGAATCTTAAAATTAAACATGAAATCAATTAAAAATATTTTATTTAATTTTTGAATTTTTATTTAATATATTTTAACCTTTGAATGATAATTACTTGCTTATATTATTTTTACTTAATAAACCTTCATCGAGTATCCATATTTTTTTTCTACCCAAAAAATTGTATCCATGTAATAGATTATGACATAATTATTGAGGGTAACTTAGGGGATGATTACAAAAGTTTCTTATTAGACTTGAAAATTCTCCTTTCACTTTCTTTCCCTTGAATTTCTCTCACAATAAAACTAAGCTTAGGGCAAAATGTACCTGGTGCACGAGATTATTTATTAGTTTATTAGGTAAACAATGTTAATTCCTTTATGACTTATCAATATATGTACATAATCATATATTTGCTTCAAAAGAGATTGTTTCCTTCATTTGAATCTAAGACAACCGGGTTGCCAATGAGACATGGGATCTCTCACACTAGCACATCATCCGTCGGTTGGATCTCCCTTCTTCTCTCTCTCTTTAGCCACAAGTGATAACACGAATCCATCATGCATTAGACTAAAGACATCAAGGAGAGAGAGAGAGAGAGAGAGAGAGAGAGAGAGAGAGAGAGAGAGAGAGAGAGAGAGAGAGAGATCATTGCTATTTTTCAAAATCAACTGCAGCTAAAGCCCAAAATTTGAATGGGCCAACAACTACGATCTTAAAGAGCAAAACCAATTCTGGCCACAGAACAAACTGAAAGCAATTCTCCCTGCTCAAACAACATTTCATGGGGAGAGCATTAGAATACTTTTATGGGTAAAAGATTTACTTGACGCTAGTGTGCGAATCAAACTGCATGCCAAGACACATAAGGTTGATCTATTGACATCTCAAACCAGTTCAATCCAAATAAATCAAATCAAACCAAGCGATTGATATCCCTAGACAGGACTCTTAGGGTGTGGTATGAGTGCTTTATTTGATCTTCACTCAGCCGTTTCTAAGGGCCTGTTTGATAACGTTTCTGTTTCAAGAAACGGTAGAAACATAAATTTTCGTTTCTAGAAACAGAAACGAAATTGAAGGTGTTTGATAAGTCATGTTTTTAGAAATCGATAGTAACTAATGAAAGAATGGCCATAAGTCGTATTTGTTTCGCCTGGGTCGTTTCTTGAACCATAAATAAGTAAAAATTTCTATTTCTATTTCTAAAAATAAGTGAAACGGAATAGTTTTATCAAACGTTTTTTACTCCGTTTCTGCTGTTTCTGGAAACAGAAACGGTAGAAACGCGTTTCTTGAAACTTTATCAAACGGGCCCTAAGTGACCTAAAAGCAAAATGCATGCCCACCTCAAATTTAGTAGCCCACATGACTTAACCAAAAAATGAGTTTTGAAACCAAAGGGCATCTATGGCTTTCCAATAGGCTGTGCTGGTTCATTTACAGCCTTATTGGATTTGACCAAGAAACAAGGATTCTCCCAGATTTGGATGTGGGCCTTTCATAATCGGATTGGGTTTCGGATAATGCTTGCCACCAATGTCGGCAACATAGTCTTGATAATTACCTTGGTTAGTGATTCAGTCAGTTCTTACTTCTTACCAAGGATTAGAAAACCCAGAATAGCTTTACCCCCCCAAAAAAAAACCAGAATCAGGATCCGGATCAGATCGGAATCAGGTAAGATCCATCAAAATATATCTCAACCCTAGATTTTGGAAGAGGATTGGCTATTCAAATTTCCAATAGTCATGAAGTGTGTGCAAAATTTTACCTAGATTCATATCTAGATTGAAATTATTCATTAATTTTTTTCTGAATTTGTGAATATTGGCATGGAGAAATTGTTAATTTCTCTCTCCTTCTCAACCAAGGGCTCATCAAGGATAGGTAAACTCTGCAAAACTTTCTTTGGAATTACTGAAGGGTCCAATTTAAAACCTTAAGCATTAAGCTGATCGAAGATAGCTTTTGAAGTATATAAAAGCACCAAAGACCTAAACAAACCAATGTGACATGTAATTCTACATCTTCCAATATTTCAATAGAAATGAAATTAAGAATTCCAATCCAACAAATACAAAAGTAGGTCGGAGAAAATTTTCCTTCACCCATAAATGATGGCTTATATAAATCCTTATAAAATTTTAATATATTTTCCAAAATACCCTTCTGATACCCCACGACAGATCTCAAGCCCTGCTATGAGTGGGTGACCTTGGCATAGAAAAACTAACTTTTAAATTAAGAATCAAACGTTGAGCGGAGTAGTTGATAAGGTGGCGTTCAATTCCAAAGCGTTCCAACCACATGACTACTTCAAAAGTAATGAAGGAAACCTTCCATTCCGTGTATATTGGAGATCTCAAAGCCCAACAACCGACCAAGTAGTTGAGGCCCATGGCACACCACGTATTCGATGAAATATCCCAATAAACAATCACACGAGAAACGACTAGTACTGGTACCAAATTTAAGCAAATTTAAGGGTTTTCTCTTGGGTTCTGGCTGAAAGTCGATGAAAGATTATTTGCATGGCTGGAAACTTTTAGCAAAGCAATAAACAAAGATGGGACAATACTTATAAAGGTACATCCTGAAATGAATCATTCTTTCATCAATTAACAAAGGTACAGGTCTACAGTAGGATAGAGTCCTAACAAACTTGTTGCGCCACTTGTACAAGTTGTCATAACTAACTAACAACCTATGATGACGTGTCCATATCATGCCCCCCCAAGCACCCCGGGGGAGATCCAACAGTGAGCTTGCCGCGAAGAAACTGAAAGCGAGGCTGGGACAGACCCTTGGTGAGAATATCAGCCACCTGATCAACAAAGGGAATGAAACGAACAACCAATTGACGAGAAGCAACCATGTCTCTTACAAAATGAAAATCAATTTCAATATGTTTTGTTCGGGAATGAAAGACTGGATTTGCTGAAAGATAAGTTGCACCGATATTTTCACACCATATAGTCGGGGGTCGGGAGAGAACAACTCCAAGCTCACGAAAAAGAGAGCAAAACCACACAAGTTCAGCAGTAACAGCTGCAACAGCCTGATACTCTACCTGCAAAAAGGAACCCAAGACTGTATGTTGCTTTCACGAGGACCAAGAGACCAAATTGGAGCCAAGAAATACTCCATAGCCAATTGTTGATTTGCGATCATCAAGATTCCCAGCCCAGTCAACATCCGAATATGGGACAAGAGCAATTGGAGAACCAGAATGAAGCATTATGCCATGATCAAAGGTAAGTTTGATGTAACGAAGAATACGTTTAACATCATACCAGTGAGCATCCGTTGGTCAATGCATATGAAATAACCTAGAGGGGGGTGAATAGGTCACACTAGTGGAATTTTAATTCTTTTCGAAATACTGTCCCAAATGTGATTATAAATAAGAAATGCGGAACGAAATAGAACAAGCACAATCACACAACACCAAGAATTATAGTGGTTCAACTCAATCCGAGTCTAGTCCACTCCCTACAAGAATCATCTTGTAAGGTATTCCACTAGTTATCCCTTTCAGTATGGTAGGTAGAGAAGAAAACATTTACAATCTTTTTCACGAATAAGAGTATCCTTACAAATCCCCTTTATAGGCAGAGAGGCGTCTTTACAATCTCCTTTGCAGATAGAGAGACACCTTACAATCTCCTTTAAGGTAGAGAGGCACCTTACACTCTTTTAAGGATAAGAGGATCCTTACAATCTCTTAAGGATGAGAGGGTCCTTACACAAGCCTAAGTACAGTCTAGATTTAATGTAAAATAGAAAATAGAGAAGTGGAATAAAAGAGGATTACCTCCGGTGTGGTGCAAATGAAATATACAATGATGATAGAATGAATGCACCTTTTGAAGTCTTCTTGATGCTTGTAATGTAAATGCTAAGATGTAGATGAAGGCTTGTAGATAGTCTTGAGTTCCTTTTGAATGTAAAATGAAGAACTTGAACTCAAAAGATGGTGTAGATCAATTCTCACTTCTAATGCTCAAATAATGCTTTTCCAAAGTTGAGATTAATTATTTTTTAATGAGTATCATTAGAGGTATTTATAGGTAAACTTAGGAAAGCATTTTAGGTAGTAAATCTCACTCAAATGGTCATATTCTGGGTCCACCGGTCGATCGCCATTGGTAGTCAGTTGACCGGAAAGAGCCGTTATAGCAAAATATAGCCGTTGGGGCACTTCCAAGCAATCATCGATCAATCGAGACTTTTTACCGATCGATCATCTATGGTCTCGGATAGTTTTGATCGCTCGGGGCTTCCAACCGATCGACTGCCAACATGACAGATTCTGTTTTGACAGAATGTTGTGATACTGATCAGTCATAGTATTTTGATCATAACTTTTTGGTCCGACCTCAAAATGATTTAAAATTAGTTGCGTTGAAATCATGACTCAATTTTCTACAACTTCTATGAGGTTTTGTCTCCTGATACTGACTCTAAGATTACAAAAAATACCCTTAAGTCAGATTAATGTGATTTTCACATAATTTCACTAGAACACATTTTTCCTAATAAGTTCCTCACCACTTAAAAACTTTCCATACTTGGTCAAGGTATGCTCTATGATCATTCTAGTATGATGTAATGCACATGCATGTGGTGAGTGCACATATATATGAGAAAGTTACAAATTACATTAAAAATGACCAATCTATCCTAGTGGTTTTCTTCTTCACTTGAACCTTCCACTCTTTAGCACTTCATCTTCTTTTCTTCTTGTTTGCAATTCCATGTCTTTGAGCTTCATGTCTTAACATCTTGAAGCTTGAGTTCTTATGATAGCCAACTTGTTGATACTCTTCATTTTATGACTTCAATCTTCATTTCTTTATTTCATTCACCAAATTCGATCTTTGATATGAAGTCTCTACAAACAATACTTGAAGGCAAATTGTGGAATACCTTCATATGTTTGTTATCATCAAAATCAACTATAGAAGTGTGGGCATATCCCTAACAGCATATATTGGGCAACCCTGTTGACCACGTAACTAATGTCTGGCCGTGTAACAGTTAAGTACTGAAGAGCCCCAACGACACACCGATATTCAGTTCCATCAGGAAGAGGACCACTAGAATCAACCATAAGGGAAGATCCAGTGGCCATGGGTGTCGACACTGGCTTAGCACCAGCCAGTCCAGTGTTGTTTAACAAATCCGTAGCATATTTCTTTTGATAGAGAAATAATCCTTCAGTGGTATGAGAGACTTCAATGCCCAAGAAGTAATGCAAAGGTCCAAGATATTTAATAGCAAATGTTTCAGACAGTGCCTTTTTTAATGCTGTAATAGCATCCAAAGATGTACCAGTCACTATAAGATCATCAACATAGACTAAGAAATAAAGAGTGATAGCCCCTTGATGGTATATAAAGAGAGAGGTATCTGTTTTAGAGGCTCTAAAACCTTGAGAGAGAAGAAAGGAACTTAGTCGGTTGTACCAAGCACGGGGAGCCTATTTAAGGCCATACAAAGATTTTTATAATAGACAAACATGATCTGGGCAAGAAGAATCAATAAACCCAGGTGGCTGAGCCACATGGATAGATTCCAGAAGTGTTCCATGAAGGAATGCATTCTGGACATCGAGCTGATGAAGAGGCCAGTTTTGAGTAACCATAAGAGAAAGGATCACTCTAATAGTTGCTGGCTTGATTACGGGGCTGAAAGTCTCATTATAATCCAGTCCAGGACGTTGGTGAAAACCTTTAGCCACTAATCGTGCTTTATAGCACTCTATAGAACCATCAGATCGGCACTTGAGGTGAAACACCCATTTATAGCCAATGATATTTTGATTCTTAGAAGGGGCAACGACGGACCAAGTGTTATTTCGAAGAAGAGCATTAAACTCTTCTTGCATTGCAGTACGCCAGGGAAGTGATTTCAAAGCCTGAGAATAGCAAGTTGGTTCTATGGTATTATCAAGAGGATACTTGGTTGTGGTGAGAGTGAGATGAGAGGCAGGCGACGAGGAGCACTAGTCTTAGTGAGCGTAGCCATAGGGTGAAGACTTGGGGGAGATGGGTCTACAACCAGTGGGGATGGTACAACAGTGGTATAGGATGGAACAGCAACAGGGCCGTCTGAGGCAGAGACAACAGCAATAGGGGATGGTAAGGTATTGAGTGGAGGACCAATAGTAGATGGTGATAGTGCATCTGCCCTTTAAACGGTGGACTGTGGATCAGGAACAGAAAAAATAGAATGGGGGGACAGCAGAGGAGCAAGCACATGGAAAAATGATAGGAGGGTTTTGAAACCATATAGCCATATCTAAAGCAGAGGATAGATAGGAAGAAGAAGATGAAGAAGAATAAGAAGGGAATGTACTCTCATCAAAGAAAACATGACGTGAGATGAAAATTTTGTGTGACATTAAGTCAAAGCACTTGTAACCTTCATGTTGAAGGGAGTAACCAAGAAAAATGCAGGATTGAGACCATGGCTCAAGTTTATTATGACTATATGGCCGAAGCCATGGATAACATACACTGCTGAAAATTCGAAGGAAGGTATGGTCTGGGGAGGTACCAAATAAGCGAAACAAGGGACTGATATTACCAAGTTGAGAAGATGGCATTCTATTGATTAAGTAAACATCTGTAAGGAAGTTGTAGGACCAGAATTGGGTAGGTAAATGAGCTTGGAATAGAAGAGCTAGGCCTATCTCAATGATATGTGTGTGTTTGGGCTCAGCAGCGCCATTTTGCTCCTGAGTGTAAGGACAAGACACTCTATGGGAAATTCCATGTTGGCGGAGAGTGGGATCTAATTTCTGAAACTCCCCACCCCCATCCGATTGAATGGATTTGATCTTACAATAAAAAAAAAATTCAACTTGTGCTTTAAATGTAAGAAATACAGAAAGAACATCTGATTTTAAAGCAATAGGAAAAATCCAAGTGTATTTACTGAAATCAACCACAAACAAGAGGTAATAACGGAATCCATCCAGAGAATTAACCAGGACAGGACCCCATACATCACAGTGTAACAGTTGCAAAGGAGAAGTACTGATGGAAAGTGAAAGCTCAAACGGCTGCCTGTGACTTTTAGCACTTTGACACGCATCACAAACAGAAAAAGATTTGTTAGAAACAGGAAGCTGAAACTAATGTAAAAGAGAGCATACTATTTTGTGAGATGGATGTCCGAGTCGACGATGCTAGTCAATGGTCAGAGCTCGGATGCTAGTACAAGCAATGGAATTTGAAGGAGGAGACAATGACATCGAATAGAGACCATTGTTACTCTGGCCACGGTATAGGATCTTCGCCATCTGTTCATCCTTAATGAGAAAGAAATTAGAATGGAATTCAAAGAAAAGGTTATTTTCCATAGCAAAATGATTCACAGAGATAAGATTGCAATGAATATTTGGAACACAGAGTATGTTTGAAAGACCAAATGTAAAGGAAGAACTATCAAAGGTAGAAGATCCAGTATGAGAGATTGGCAGACCTTGTCCATTGCCGACAATGATTTGTTCTGGACTAGAGTAAGGTGTGCTAATGGCCAAATTACTAATGTTTGCAGTTAGGTGACTAATAGAACCAGAGTCAAGAAGCCAGAAAGAGAATGAGAAAGGAGATGTAGAACAAGTACCTACGAACGCATGATTGAATGTTTGGGGACAATGAGATCCCATGTGGAGGTTTCAGGCATTTTTAGCTCGAAGTTGTAGATTTAAGAACACAAGAGTTGCTTTGAGCATGACTTTTCCTAACCATCTGTGCCCTTCATAGATTTAGGTATCGATACCAATTCAGATCGAATTAGATCGATTCATATAGGTCATTTTTGTCCTTGCTTAAATGAAATAAAATTATTGTTTTACCCCTGAAACGATATAAGTAATCAATCTAGATCGATCAGAGGTACATGATATTGGTCTCAGCCGATACTGAGATAATACGGCCGATACAATACCAAAACTTGAAACCATGATACCTGATTTTTCTCCTTATCAAGAAGTTAATATTGTTTTGGGAAGAAGTTAGGTATGGCATCGACTTTGCTGGAACTAGTGGTTCAATCAATGTGAGGTTGGATGGTAGGGGTATAAGGGACTTTTCCAAAGAGAGGAAGAGAGAGATAGACGCAAGTATGGATATATCGCTAGCATACCCAGCCTTTTTTTCTATTGTTTCCAGGCAAGGGTTTACTATTCAAAAATAACCCCTATGCCTACTCGGATGGGTGTGCACCCCAAGAGGGGCATGATGCTTATTGCGCACCCCTTTTCTTACCTTGCAGGGCCTTTATCGGACAAAAAACTTTATCCCATTGTTTTGAATAAGAAAAACTTTATGTCAAGCAAGAGGCTATAATCTAATCAGAGACCAATGACAATGGTGATTAGGGATTTCTCAATATTATTGATACAAATTAAATCAAATAAGGAAATCCAAAAAAAAAATAAAACTAACAGAAACATCAAAGCATTTGTTTATAAATGGACAACTAGTACGCTTTTATTTGCCCACACTTGACCTAGAAGGAAAAAAAGGAAAAAATTGAAGTAGTTGCTGGCGTAACATCAAGAGCTAAATCAAATATGGTCCGTAGAGTTCAACTTTATGGTGAAAAGGGTAATTTGATGGAACAGAATTGAACGGGCTCGAAACTGAGACCATATATTTGGATAAGACTTGTTGGCTTTGAGTCCTTTTAATATGCCATTAATGGAGCTGGCCAAGATTTGCAGAAATTGCCGGAATGGAATCATTTATTTTTAGCACATAAGGTCAATAAATCCGGGCTCTCTTGCATATTAATTGAGACTTGGATGCAAATCCTCTAGTTTAAGTGCAATGAACTTTGCAAGTTCACAATTTGCCACTTTATATGTAATTAATCGATATTAATTTAGTTAGGTACTTAGGTTTATATATTAAAGACTCTTCAATCCATTTCATAGGTCAAATTTAAGTTTCGAAATGTGTGAAATTTAAAAACAGGCTATCTTTCCTTTTTTGGTAAAAGAAACAAACCGCCAAACTCTTTATTACATGATAGAGGTTTATGGAATTCTTTTTATTCTATTATTATTATTATTATTATTTTTTTTTTTAAGATAACGTGGAAGGATGATTTGACCCACATTATATACTCGTATTAGACTGAACATTTAATAGTGAAAAAGGAACATGATTTTCTATGACGTGGATCCACTCATGCCCACTATTTCTAGCCCAATGGCAAATTAATGATGAACTCTACAAAGTTCACCTACCATGGTGGATTTTAATATTGAAAAAGATTATTACCAACACCCTTATTAGATACCCCTTGTTGCTCATTAAATTGATTAGTTAAGGATATGTAAATGACACAATCGATTTCCGTTGATAAAGAATTAAAGAAAAAAAAGGGCAACGAATCACTCTTAGCTTGATTTATGGTGCCAATCAATCATGAAATCATATTTGGAATCAAATATATGAGTCAAGTTTGATGGGCTGTAGACCCCAAACACTCTTTCCCCTAGTTCCTTGATGCAACTAAAGAAAATGGTGCTTTTATGCAGTTATTACTTGACAACTCATATCGAAGTAAAAGAATTAATATTTAGAAAACACTAACTTTTTATACTGATTTTTACTTGCATCTTTTCCTTTAAGTTCCGTGGTGTAACCTAGAAAAAAAAAAGTTGTGTCTGGTGAAAGGTAAGTGAAATTTGTATAGCAAAGAAAAACAAAATTCAGTAGAAAGAAAAAAGAAATGATTGTGTAACCTACCTATAAACCTTACTATATTTGGCAGTTATTTCTTTCAATGTAATATTTATTTTTCATTTTAAATTTGCAAAGTAAAATTCAATAACCATATGTTGAATGATTTGGAGTTTGTTACATGACATGTTGTGTTAGGAAATGGTTACGGAAGTAACATTTTAGTTTGATTATATTTCACTTTCCTTCCTTTTATTTCTCATGCAACTAGACAGAATCATAATGTGGCTTTATCCGAAAATAAATGGGGTTTTATGTAGCTTTCACTTTGAGAAGGACAGAATTTCCTACACTTTAAGCATCATTGACAACATCATACCATGCACAACTTGCAAAAGGTGATATGCAACTTTAGTCATTGAGTCGATTGGAGAACTCACAAGGGTGTCAATTGTACATTGAAGAGGCCAGAAAGAAAGGAACAAACAGCCAACCAAAACTAGGCACCAACCTATATAAACTCTGATGAGAGAAATCCTACCACTCTTGGGATATATTAAACATTCATAATCTTGATTATCAGGGATCATGACGTACTATTATTGGCCATATATTCTCAATTCCAACAATTTGGCCAAGGTTAGAGATAAATGAAAATAAATAATGAAAGAGGCAATGACCATAAGGCTTATTTTAATTACCAACTATTTACAACCAAGAGAAAAACATAGATTACTTAAATGAAAATTAGTTAAATTCATATTTGGTGGGAAAAAAACAAGAGAAGATGGATTATTCAATAGATTTGGACTTTTATTATTTTTGAGATTAGACATAAACTGTTTTCTGTCATTTTTACTAGTCAAAACATTATCAAGAACATGCATCTTGCTGTTTCTTGGGATCATCCCTTTATTTCTAGGAAAAATTACTTGATTATACATTTTTGAGTTTTCCTTTACAAAATTACCCAACTTATGTTTTCCTTAACAAAATAACACAAAATCAGGTTTGGGTTTACCAAACTACCCAAAATAGTGCCCTCCCTCACCACAAACGGTTCTTTTGACATTTCTACCCCTCAACTTCTTCTTCCTCCCATCTTCCATTCACCGTCAACAAGTTCTCCCCCTTCCTTATGCTCCCTCGTATTGTTCTCCACTGGAAAAAAAAATAAATAAATAAATAAAAAGAACTTGTCCTCCTCTACCAATGACGGCATCATCTCTAACGACTCCACCAGCAGCGCCTAAACACTTCGTGTGTGGGCTTCATGAGAGCAATATTGCAAGCCACTTTCTGTACATCACATTTGAGGAAACGGATAAATCCGTTGGGCTTTGCCTATGCGTACGAATTATGCTGTTGAAGTGTTAACATTTGAGTTGTTCTTTTTTATAATTTTTCTCATAACTTTCTTTGGGTAGTGTTGTTTCCTGATCAGAATCTTCAGATGTGTATAGTTTCATAACCAACTTTAAGATCTAACCCACTCTCAAGTCTCAACTAACATAACGTATATCGGCTTTCCCTTATATTTCCCCCAGTTCTCTTCTTTCTTTTCTCTTTTTCACTTTCAGAGATCTATAGTGTCTGAACCCTAGAACCTTTTCATGTCTCAGAGCAATAACAACATTCTTCAGTCCCAACTAAACCCTTGAAGAAATTAAAAGCAGGAATTATTGAACTAGAGAGCTGGGACTCTTTGGAAATTTCAGAGCTTTGAACACCCACAGAATGAAAGAACTCAATTTTGGGTAAAAGGGTCTTTGTAGGATTCACTAACAGCAAAGATGGGTACTTCCTGATGAGACTTGAAATCTAGGTTTCAGTGAAACCATGGTTTCTAAAAAATGATGGAATCGTATCTGGTCTGTCTAAGGTTCCAAAACTTATATTCTTGGAGGCAGAGACGGCAGCTGCAGGTGAGAACCCACATGAATTTACAAGGTAAGAGAACACTAAAGGGTTCGATATCTGAAGTGTAAGGCACTTGTGGAGATGAATTTGAGAAATGAAGCTTTTTGTAGAAAACCCAATCTGCTTCTTGAATCTTGAACAGTTCTTCCAATTGGTAGCAATTTCTTAGATTGAGGATTAAACATTGTGGATTGGATGCTAACTTACCGGATCTGGGAAGAGCGCTAGAGGGATTCCTTTGATTTCTGGATGGCGATGGAGGACGAGGTGAGGGAGTCGGGGACAGGGGAGAGATGCATAGGTGGTCAATGGGGGAGGGAGAAGGAAGAAGAAGGGGGATAAAAATGTCAAAATAACCGTATAGGGGGAGACTGTTTTGAGTAGTTTGGTAAACCCAAACCTAATTTCATGTAATTTTGTTAATAGAAACATAGATTGGGTAATATGAAAACCCAAAAGTGAATAATCATGTAATTTTCTCTCATTTCTATCCATAAAAACCCCAAAGGTTCAAATGAGGTGTCTATAGACTCTACACTCCTCATTGCCACATGAAGAGCGGTTAAGTTCAGATCTCTAGAGTATGCTTTATGACTGCATTATCCTCTTTTATGACATGTTCATAGATCATCTAATCATTCCAACAATTGGATAAAAAGAAATTCCATAGGACATGTTTTTTTGGTGTACTTATCTCGATTAATTATGTGGTGCATTATAAATGAAGGTTTTCTACTCTTCCCATGCTTATTGTTCCTCAAATATTATAGATAGTTTTGAACAATTTTTACTGGATCTTGGCAAGATATATATTGAATGGTTGAACCACATCACTGTGAATAAATAATGATGGAGGCAATGAGGCGAGTTGGCAAGAGACCTTCGCCTCTAGAAGCGTGTGGTTTTGATCGAGTTTGATTCATTTTACCTCATTTGGGCCACTCACACGGGGTGTTTAGTATTATTCACTACTTTCGGTAAAAGTTGAATAGTCCATGTGATTGTGGGGTTAGTATGGACCTGTGGAATTAGTTAGGCCAAAGGCCTGAGTACCCGTTGTTAGTCAAAAAAAAAAAAAAAAAATTGCTTGAAACTTTATCATCGCTTCATAGATGGAAAAAAAAAAAAATGTTTTCCTACTCATCCCTATTTATACTTCTTTATTAGTATTTTTTCCACTACAAAGAAAAGACAAAAGGTTATGTACATGCACGATCGCCTATGATATGGAATTGAATGGGGGTACACCGTAGACTCTTATCCTCCATTCAATAACTTTATGCATGATCATACACAAAACCCTTCTCCAAAAGTTGTAAGGATCAATTACCTAAAATGGTGTAATATCCAGGAATACATATTTACATACTAGTGCTAGTTAGTTGCAATTATCAACAATATTGATGTTGCAAATGAAATCTCTCCATGGAGTGGTCATAATCACCATAAATATATAGTGTGAGTTTCATGTCGTGGCCAAATCATTTGCAATAGAATGACTTGAGTAGAGCCTACCTCAACCACTTGGTTCATCAATGACTCGATCTGATTGAATCCTGGGCCTTACGTGTGAAGTAGGAAACTTCCTTTCTTTCATTCCTTTTATTTTTCTCCTGGCAGCCTCAATGTGGCTCTTATCCTTGTGCATGAGTGGAAAATTGAAACAATCTCGTGGAGTTTTTACAAGGATATTTTTGCCAAAGAAGGTGTCCAGAACTTTGGTTCAACTAAACCTTCGAATGCACGCATAGGCACCCACACATGCCAGTCGGGTTAGTACTTATACACTCAAGATTGATCACCCATCGAGATGTTGACACGTGGCATCTAATCGTACATTCAAATACAAGGGAAATTTGAATTCATCATGGAAAGCCAACAACTTCGGATACCAAAATTACGAGGAGACTTACGCCCTCCTTTCATAATAGAGTCATAACAGGACTTTACCCACTTGAAGGAGAGAGGTAAGCCAATCCCCAAAGGAAGGGAATATTCCCCATAGAAAGAGGAGACTTACGAGATAGGATCCTCCAAACAGCCCCAAGTCTATCGGAAGTAGAAGGATGTCTCCTAATGGGACTCTACAGGATCCGATCGTATAAAAGAGAACCAAGGGGGTAGGTAGAGGTAAGTTCACTATCTCGCTTACTATAACTTGGGCGTCAGAGGACTGATCCCAGAGCCATCTCTGAGCCTCTGCCTTCTGTGTTATTGCAGGACAGACGTTCAATCTCCAACAGATTATTAGTAGCAACAAGTGCCAACTCCTATGAGAATCATAGAAACCATGGGACTGACCTCAAAGGGGTATCAGGAGTCTACAAGGACATATATACTCACATAGACCGCAAGAATCATACAACTTTCACTGAAAGCAGTGAAGAGCACTGAACACTTGTACCTAGTGCGAGTCGAACTTAGGACATTTGAGTTTATGGCTCGTACCAAGTTTGTTTTCCACCAACTACACTACCCACTTGAGTTATCTTCAAGTCATTTGTCTACGTATAAAACTAAAATATTGAAATGTTGACTCTAATCCCACATTAATTTGTTCGAGACTATGAGGACGTGCATGGACATATATTAGAGGATAACTTGGATTCAACACATCATTCTTTCAATTCATGATTTGTCGCCATATGTGGTGACATTAGTTTACAACAAAGGTGACAAATTTTTTACATGTTTGATAGTCACCTCAGGTCACGAGAAATTATAAATTGAAGAGAAAATGAGACTTTGGAGTTTCAGATAAAATGGTGACAATAGGCGGGGACTCAACCACGTTAGCCCATAGCCAAAATGAAGCAATTGTAGATTTGTATGGTCCACACTTCACAGACCTCCTTGTTGAGGCACAAAACCAACCACCATTTCTTTGGATATCCTCCACTTAAATATTATTACAAAATAAATGCACTAAGCGTGGATTTCAAATATTTTTAATAGACCTATATTTTTGTGCCAACTCATGAAAATAGTTAGCAGGTACCCATAACACCCTCCATAAATTGATCCACACCTAGACCTTGACCTCATAGAATTGGGCCAGGTCTTGGGATCAATTGTCTGGATATATTGGGTTAGCCCTAATAAACTCATGTTGCCACAGATTTAACTAAAAAGATAGTTAAAATTGGAATGGTTAAAAAAACTTAATTTGTTTGGTTCAAAGTGTTTAAAATAATTCAGAATTTGAACAAGACCGTCAAAAATACACTCAAATCATTTTGAAAATGATTAAAAAAATAAGGAAAAAATGTCTCAGAACCAAAGACATTTCCAACACCATCTAACATAAGCGTATATAATTATTTTTTTCTCTAAAAAAATGTACATAATATTACATTATGATAGGGTGTAGGAAATGTTGTAAGCTCAAGGAGCCTTTCCCAAATAAATAAATAAAATACTTGATACGAGTTTTAAATATTAATATTTTCAAATATAGCACGAACAAACGATAATATACACGTATGAATTGTGGGACCAACTCGTATCTCATTAGTTAAATATTAATATTTTAAGTATATATAATATTAAATATTTTTTTGGGAATCAAGATTTAGTTTTTTTTTTTTTTTTTTTTTTAATATCGTTTTCACTGAAAAATATGAGTGACGCACACACTCACATCTTACCGACACACTTGCATACGATAGGTTTCGATCCCACAATCTCCACCCATGGGCACCAACTTTTCAAGCCGAAGCTGCCACCAATAATCTAGGCTAGTGTGCATACGAAAAACATATTTAAAATATATATATATATATATATATTCTTACTCTGTTAACTAGTAATTAATGACCTTTTTTTCTTTTGGGATGGGAGGAAAAAAAGGAAAGGGGAAGATAGAACCACTACACATCGACTATACCGAATTGG
>NC_056562.1:33253729-33299616 GCF_013358625.1 Macadamia integrifolia
TGGTTTAAACACTTTTTAACCAACTATGACCCGAAATAGAATGTTTATGTAACAGCCATTCAATATTAACCCCCACGCCACCCCACCCCACCACCCCCAGGCAAAAAAAAAAAAAAAATAAATAATTTTAACCGGTTCAAGGTAGACCAGGCCGGTTCAGAAATTATACTTCGGGGCAAAAGCTAGTCATTGGATTAGACTTGGGCCAGCTAAAACGTTTTTGATCAGGAGTGTCACCTTCGTAGTTTATGCATAAACCGAGGCCATTTCTGGAAGCCAGACGTTGATAAAAGAAGGAATTCATATGGGTTAACCAGATACTCCAATAACGTCTCCACCATTACCACACACCATTTCTTACGAATGGGAAATGAGAAACAACACAACCACAGAACTCCTCCACCCCATCCAAATCCAACCCCAAGAACATCAAAAACAACACACAGAAGCAAAAGCAGAAGCAGAAGCAGAAAAAGCCAAAGCTGAAGAAGAAGAAGAACCGCTCCATGAATGGGATTTCAAGCTCTCCACTGTTGTCTCTTCAAGAACCAACGTGGGGGTAGTATCCGACACCCTCGGCGTAATTGAGTTCGACCCCTCAGATCGTCTCTTAGCAACAGGAGGGATTGCTAGAAAGATTAGGATCTATAGCTTAGATTCTCTACTACCTCATGACATTCACCAGGGTGCGCAGGATACCATCTTTCTTGACCACACAGGCTCTTGTGACTTCTATATATGCACCCCGGCGAAGCTTAGTAGCCTTCGGTGGAAGCCCGACACTTGTAGCCGAGTGGTGGGTTCCGGTGACTATGACGGTGTCGTGACAGAATACGATCTGGACCGTCGAGTACCTATCTTCGAGCGTGACGAACACGGAGGTCGGCGAGTTTGGAGCGTAGATTACTCCCATTGGGTTCCGTCACTCGGCGCGTCGGGATCCGACGATGGAACTACGCAAATGTGGGACACGCGCTTCTGTGGGAATGGCACGTGTGTGGCCGTGACACAACCGAGCTCGTCGAGGAGTTCCGTTTGTTCCGTGGAGTTTGAACCGTGTGGTGGACCTTTGGTGGGCGTTGGATGTGCGGATCGGAGGGCTTACATTTACGATGTGAGGAAGATGTTAGAGCCGTTGATGGTGTTGAAAGGGCATCAGAAGACGGTAACATATGTGAGGTTTGTAGGGGAAGGGAAGATGGTTTCAGCCGGGACGGATGGGTGCTTGAAGCTATGGGATATGGAGGGTGCACGTGTGATTCGCACGTATAGAGGGCATGTGAATAGTAGAAGCTTTGTGGGGTTATCTGCTTGGATGAAAGGAGGGCTTTTGGGATGTGGGTCTGAGAGTAATGAGGTGTTTGTGTATGATAAGAGATGGGGAAAACCCGTTTGGGTTCGTGGGTTTGAGGGTGAGAAGAGAGAGAAGGGAGGTGGGTTTGTCAGCAGTGTGTGCTGGAGACAACGTGGAAAGGATAAAGATAAAGATAAAGATGAATGCATGCTTGTGGCAGGAGGTTCTGATGGCGTGTTGCAGGTTTTTGTGGGGAAAAGGAAGTTATCATCATCATCCTCCTCATCATCTTCATCATCATTTTCCTCATCAGTTAATGGATAATTCAGGAATTTTAGTAACAGAGACTTTAAAGGCAAGTGGGTTGGGAGTGGGGGGACTTTGGACTTTGGACTTTGGACAGTTGGTCTTGTCGGGCTCTTGGGGTTGGGAGTTAACAGATTTTTGTGGCTATGGGAAGTGCATCGTCACTTCTTTTTTATACCCGAATGATGGGGAGAGATGCTGGTAGTTTGATCTGAGCAATTAATGCGCTATTGACTCGTGATTTAATATTTTATTAATGATAAGACCCCGTCACCACATGAGGAAAGAATCCAGACTCATGAGGCCAACTAGTGATGGAAGATTTTTCTTCATCTCTTTCGTCTTCCAGTTATGGTGGGTAGGACAGGTGATAGTAATGGAGCGTAAGTGAATAATAATTTCTATCCACATATGTGGAGAGATTTAGGATTCATTTTGCTTTGATTAAATTTCTTCTTTCTTTCATTATTTTTAAATTTTTTTATCCTTTTGAGGACTGGGGATTATTTAAGGTGACTTGCCTGTTTGTGTATGATCAATCTCCTGTAATGTCTAAGGCTTAAGAAATTTAATAGGAAAAGAAAAAGATGGTCCATGTGTTCTTCGTTAAAAAATATTTTCTTTTTCCTATCCTGCTTTTCCCTGCAGACCAAGTTCACAGTTCTCTCTCTCTCTCAAAAATGAAACTTAGAAAATTACCAATTTTCGTGGCTATTGAGAATTGGTAATTTTAAACAAAAAGATCAAAAACTATATTTGGATTCAAATGGATTATGATATGATGTAGAACAACTGAAATTTGCACAGAAAATCAAATAACTCTTCAACAACAGTTACACAACAATTTTCCCCATGGGGAAGGGAATGAGATGGAATGAGTCAAAACCAAATTTTAGACATCCTAGTCTGCTTTCAGAGGGGGAACTGTGCCCAAAAATGGGCAAATTGGAAAACATGAAAATAAGCAGGTAACCATGGCAAGCCCTTATGATTGCTCTTGTGTCATCTCTGGTTCTGCTTCTTGTTCCTTTGTGGATGCTGCCTGTGGTTCTGGTGCTTTTTCTTGTTTTGGTTCAGGTACTGCTGCAGCATTTTTCCTGATTGAGGCAATCTTGATAAGATGGTTATAGCTTCCCTTCTCCTTGAACAACTGAGCAAAATGGTGCTTGCAGTACAAAATTCCATCCAGAGCAGCATAGGATGAAGTTGTGAGGGAGCAACCCCCATGAGAACACTTGAAACATGACTTGTGGTAAGATTCTCCTTCTACACTCACCTGCAGCATAAGTTGTTTCATTAATAGCTATCCATCTATCTTAATTCCTAGATCATAAATATGTGATAACGGTAAGGTTGCTCCATTGTGACCTAGTGTTCGTGGGTTTGAAATAGACTCTCCGCCAGGGTAAATCTCTGTACAATATGAATCTCCTTGGATCCTGCAATGGCGGGAGCCTTGTGTATTGGGTACATGACTTCAATTTGGGAATCCACTAGGCTAAATCTAGTGTGATGGCACAAATGTAAATGATAATTCTAGGGAAAGGGTCAGCAATCCAAACATTCATAGATCACCTTAGAATATTGAATTGGATTAACTAATTGAAAATGACAATGGGTCTTCTTAATAAAGTAGAGAAGAAACACACAAGAAGAAGAACAAAAGGTCTTGAGAGAGCAAACCTTCTCCAATGGATATGCTGTTTTTTTACAAGTGGCACATTTGTCTTGGGTCCCAGAGAAAAGGGAGGAGAGCTTGCTAGGAGCCCTAGACTGTAAAAGTGTAAACAGAAGATTTTCAGATTCAAAGAACCCTCATTCCCTATATTTCGACTCAGTGAACAAGAAACTAAGATAAAAATAAAGAACCAAGATTAACCAAGATTAACCAAGATTACCAGTTCATTTTGTTTCTCAGATTTTCCTGTTGAATAGATAAAATACCATATAATTAGCCCAACAAAGAGAGGCATACTCTGAGTGAGAGAGAGAGAGAGAGAGAGAGAGAGACCTGCTTGGAAGTTCTTAGTGAAACTACCAGTCTGCTTGAAAAGTTGCTCAAAATGAGGTTTGCAGTAAAGGACCCCATCCATGGAAGAGTAGTTACTCATCTGTACCACAAATTATAAAATATCACAACATTTTATCATTCAATCCTTCAGGGTGTGGAGACTTGTCAATTTATAAAGCTTCAAAATGAGGGAAAAATGAAATGTAATCTTCCATTTCCATATAAACCAAAAGTGAACTTATGAGAATTAAGATTTAACATATATACCACAAGGGTTCCTTTGCAATGGCTGCATTTGAAGCAGGACTTATGATAAGAGATTCCATCTGCAGATAACATGTCAACCACATAAACAGTCTTATCACAAGCCTTGCATTTCTCCAGAGTCCCACTGAATGCCATTTTTTTTTTTCTTCTCTTCAACAAGATCCCTAACACAAAACCTGATGAGAGAAAAAAAAAACAGATAGGGATCTTGAGAATTGCAGAAAGGGTCTTTTTTTTTCCCTGAAAGAAAAAAAAAAATCAATGGCAAAGCATGGAGTTCTTGATCTCTATCTCCCAAAAAATAAATGAGATAGATGGAACTCCAACGCAAGCCAAAACAAGAGTGATTTAAATCAGATTATAACGGATTCATCTGTCCTTGCAATGATGCAAGGTAGGCTAGAGGTTAAAAGTGGATTGGATTAATGGGTGGAGATAGTGAATTCCACCTGTGGATTATGAACACGTGATGGAAGTTGCGTTTGGTTAGGAAATAAGATGGAAATGGACAACTCAATTATAGAGTTAATCCAACTATATTGGGAAGAATTAGAATGACGAGATTCTGACTGAGTCTTTATAGAAATGATCTGGAGCTTAACTTACATGGTAACCAGGAACCAACTATTTTTGCAGTTTTGCTATTCTTGTGTTGGTGGTTAGGTTCGTGGTGCCCAGAAACTGTTTGGAGAGGAATCCTATCCGAAACTTTGTATGTGAACCTGGCGTTTCGTTTGGTTGTAAGGGAAATTAAAGCGAAGAAAAATGAAAAATTTTAAAACGAAAACTTTTGTTGTCATTATCTAACATGATTATATAAAATTTTTAAATTTCTTGTCATATTTAGTAATGATATAGTTCGATGTACATTTTATTTTACTTTTATATTTGAGAGATTTAGGTGAAAAAAAAAATTAACAATTAAATATGGATAATGATTTAGAATTAGTGATATAATCATGTGTGGTAGTAATTGATTACCAATATTAAAGTTTTCTCTAAAGTTTGAAAATTTTATTTCCCTTCCTTCAGTTTCTCTTGCAACGAAGCTGAGCCTTAGTGGTGACTATTAAGTATATAGAATCTTGTTAAAAGCTTTTCTTTCAGGGGAAGGTTTTTAGGGTCAAAATCCTTCTATCATACATTCTTTATCGTGAGTTAACATAAATTCAGTCCTTACTTTTGTGTATGGTAGAAAGACACATACCTTCTCAATAGGAGAATTGTCTATCATTTGCTTTCTATTTCTCTACATCAAAGCATAAAACTCTCATAGTCTCTCTCCTCTTGACATCCTTTTCTATACCCTTATTGATGAAATTGAAGGTTAACCTTTCATTGGTACACCCTTTCCACTCAATTGTCTTGAAAAACCCTTTCCATTGAAAAAATAAAAATAAAAACACTCAAAATATACCATTTGGGTGACCAGGTGGTGATCTGCCTGTCCTATCTAATACAGGTTAGAAGACCTAAGTGTCATTGACAAGTAGACCCCACCCTTATGTGCCAAATTTTGGGTCAAACTTAACTATGCTTAAATGTCAAAAGGAGAAATTAATTAGCTCCAGACATGCTCGTGGCAGGAATCTCTGCTACAAAACCACTTTAAATATTGCCACATAACACATGATGTAGTTATTCAAACCGTTGGATACGAACGTCATCATATGGATTATTCCCATGTCAATTTTTAGGTTTGAATTCAATCAAATACTTTATTGTAGATTGACATGCATGTTCCCATATATATATTCACGTAAACTTATGGTACTGGCTACTTTCAGTACTTTTCCATTGTCATAGATTTTCAAAGCTATTTTTGCCAGGTGGAGACTCCAATAGGATTGCAACTTAACATGTGGACAGGAGACCTAAGGGTCTTCTCACAAAATTTGTCCCCCCACCCCCTCCGATCTCCCATATGGCAGTTATTTGAATTTAAAGTGTGTATAGACAAAATTTCTTACCGTGGGTGTAGAAGAATCAGGCTCCTAATATCAAAATAAAGAGAAAAAATGACAAAAGAATTATATATTATTAAACCATTTTGGATAATGGAAAATCAAAGAGCCAAAGCTTTTTCAGCCAGCTTTGCGTGGAGATATTTTTAAAGTGGATCACCAATTTATGCCATATAAAGGAATGATTTGGCAATTCCAGCGTTGGATAAGAGGGAGTGGTATAGGACTATAGATTCACCATGCGTAAAAATTCAATCAAATACCTCCATATATGTTCATATATCTTTGTATTTATTAGCCATCCATCTTTTAGCGTACACCCACACCGGATGTTGTTAATTTTTTGATACTTGATTTTGTTACTTTGACAGCTTGAATTGGGATGAAATTTGCCACTTTAACAAGGTACCTTAGGGTCCACCAATCCATAAAATTACAAACCATCCAACTTTCCATGTGGCATAAACAAAGCATGTCAAGAAAATCCTCTTCAGATTGGCCCACCTAGATACTCCGTGGTCCAAATTACTCTCCATTGTTTCATGGCACCCATCCAAAGCCAATGAATGACACGGGTGAAGACCAATATATGCGCGAGTAACTGTTGTTACACCAATAAGCCCTATAAAGAAAAGGACAACTGCTAGCGGAGTTGGTTGGAGCCTTGTGCTATAGGGTATAGGCTCCCAGGAGGTCTTGGGTTCAAAACTTCTGTCGTCACTTTGTCCACCCCCTCAACAGAGGTTGGCGCCTCTTGGAGCTCAACCCAATCAGTGAACGGCATTTGGATTCTCAGGGATTGGTCAAACACTTAGAACCGTTCCAGGTTTCAATTTGTCTTCATTCATGTCAGCTTTGATTCCTTGAATAAGCACTGATAAGAACAATGCATTGAAATTGATTTATTATAGAGCTGGGGACCAATACAAAAGGTGGTCCACGACTATAATGGACCATGGATTGAAAAGGCCTTCAGTAAAGTGGCCTAGTTTCTTCATCAATGTGATGTCATAGACATGATCAAACTGAAGTAGAACCATTCATTTGACTCCAGAAAAATACAAAAGCCCCTCTACTTTTCTTACTGTGGGCAGTTTAACAGTCACAAACCAACAGAATTAGCAGACTAGAGAAACATTGAGACCCCATCCTGTAGCAAAGGAATAAAGAGAAAAGAACTAAAATCAAATCAATACTAGAAGGGAAACCTTCGTAATTATTACAAAAAGGATTGTGTAACAAACTCGAAATCATTCCAAGTCTGGCAATCAAATTCCTTGGTTTTAAGAAGTAAAGCTATAGTTCCATTTGAAAAGTATGATTACCACATTTAGTAAGAGTTTAAGGTAGTTACACAATCATGATCACAAAAGTTTTCATTTTCTTTTTAAAAATGATTTCACTGCCCTGCCCTTCCCTTCATTTGCAACTTTATGGAGCCTGAAGACGAGAACTCCAAGTTTCTTGTACCCACACTTATGCAGTATTCAGCTCTCAAAAAATCTTGTTTATTTTTTTCTTATTTACACAAATTATTGACTCTCAAACTTATGTTGCATGAAAAATGCAGAGCACCTCTTAGAATAGTATTTCTATAGCAATAATGATACCTTGCACAGCACAATCATAGAGGCAACACAACTTGCTGGCACAATATGAGATCCGATATTGTCTTGCCATGACGGTCAATCCTCCGAGAACAATTGACACCACCATCAAGAATGTTTCGGACCATGACATTCAAAGATTGGATTCCCTTGACTTCATATATCTCCACTTTCACGTGTTCATTAACCCAACTGTTTCTCTTCTTGATGGCATCAGGATCACAAAAGGAAGACATATCTAAAAGACTTGAGATCACTTGCTTCACCCATTCGGGTGTTATTACCTTCTTCAGCCTCTCAACGTCTGAAGGGAAATGTGGTATAAGGGAGAAATTCAAGTCATTTCCCTTATCTCCAGCCCGGCTATGTGCTACATGATGAAGTGGAATCCTTTGGCCTGCTGGAGCAGGAGCAACTTCAACTTCTAGTGATGGCAACTCCATAGGAACACCAAATGCATTTTTCTCCCTGCTTGTTTGCAAGTGTGTCCCATGTGAACTATGGTCTTTCACTCTTGGGCTGGTCTCCTGGCTTGAGTCCATAACTTCAGTGACTTCAGCCCCGGTTTTCCACAGCACAGATTCACGTCCAACCTGAATGACAAACCAACTCTTTCTTCAGAATTTCCTCTCTTGGACTAGATGCTGCAGGTATGGTTTGTGTTTAAAAGCACAAACTAGGAATAAAAGTATAGATTCAATCATGACTGGATCTTAACAAAATAGGTATTGAAACATAAAAATTTAAAACAAATCATTGAAGGAATGTGTTTTATTCATCCGTTAAAATTCAAATTACAGGTTAAGTTGACCAAAGACAGGAGAAACCTGTTCATGTCCCAGAGGAAATATTAATTAAGATGAGTAAGCCATACCAGTTCTTTTTCAAGAATTATCTCTTTCTTGTGCCCTGTGCTGCATTTAGCGAACAACAAGGAATCATGAAATTGTTTCAAAATTCAAAACAGAACCTAAAGGGGAAAATTGAAAGTTTAAGCATAAGCTACTCTAGTCAGTAAGAGAGAAGAAAAAAGATAGATAGTAATCAATTAGAGTCATAAGTCTCTAAAAAACACCCCATGATTCAGAGAAGTTGATCGACTAGAAGACTTCGCAACCATTTGAAGTTGAAACCACTCAAGGAAGAAAACACGTAATGTAATAAGATACACAGCATGCAGTTATGCTTAAACAATGGAAAACCGACATGCACGGCATAACCTTAGCTTACAACTTCATGGATCTTGACAGCCATAGTGACTTCGGTGACAGGCTGACAGCTGCCATTGGTCATTGCTATCCTTCTTAAAAGAGTCATATATAGTAGACAACAAACAGTTTAACCATTATAATAGTTCTCGAACAATGCCAAGATGCCTCCATTATAATATTTTATACTTTTCTTTTCCTTCTTTTGTTTGTTTGTTTGTTTGTTTGTTTGTATGCTTTTTTGGGGGTAAATGCTAACAACTTTCATAGTTTTATCTAAAAAAATATTTCCCAACTTTTCCTAATCTAACAATGTCATTTTGTAACATAAAATATCAACTACATTGTAACAACTTTAATGCACGACTCTCACAGTCATCAATTTTGAAATAAAGACATTCAAAAGCCAGTAAGAAATTAACCTAATCCCACCACCACCAGCTGGTCCATTTGTATATAAGGCAGTGAACTCTTTTGCAAACTGAACTGCATGCTCCTTCTGCTCAAACAGTCCATCCATGCGTAGCCTTATGTCTTCACAGTCTCGTTCCAACAATTTGGCTTCACCGATGTTGGTTGTTTTCAGGCTATCAAGTCCTATAATATAGGAAACAATACGATCATTAACACCAGAAAGTACTTCTTCCATCCATGACCTAACCTGATGAAATGAGAGAGAGATCTATCACTACAAAAATAAAATCAAATTTAAGAATAAAATGCCCAGTCTTGTTGATGAGTGATGACTAATTTCTCAAAAGTAATGTAATAATTACGAAAATGCAACCACAGGGTACGTAAGTACTGAAATTCCCTTATACATCTATCGTTGGCATTTGGCACAGATATGAAAATTGTAAAGGTTTAACTTACCAGAAACTCAGCTGCCTTAGCACGTTTTACACATCCATATCCTCCATATGATATCTCTCCCCAGCCTTTCCATCCATAATCCTGAGGATATCAATGTATTTGAGAGAATTAGCAAGTGGCACTCATGGACGACAAAATAATGAAAAATCACCTAAGATGGTTCAGCCATGACAATAAATACCTAATGCACTAATTAAGAGTGATATGGAGCAGTTTAAAGTTCTTAAAAGACGATATGAGACCAAAATACTTCAGAAGAAGTGGTGATAAAATGATCAAGTGTTTGCGTTAATAAAAGATTCTGGAATTATAGATTAGGATTCATTTAAGCAGACCAAAAATTATCCAAGAGATTTTCCCCCATATGGAAATAGTACAACAAGATGGCCTTACGAAGCACACTGGGTAGGAATTCAAGCCAATGACAACAAATCAAAAGGACATTGTCGCATCACTACAGCCCCATTGATTTAATGACCAAACCACCTGAATCTTTCGCACTGAATGGGAGAGGGACAAGGACGTATTAAACTCAGGAAGCTACAAATCCATTTATAAGGGATCATGCAATTGCTCATTCCTATAAAAACTTTAGATTAGCACCAAGTATTCAAAACTCAGGATTCAGGACTGGGACGGATTCCATTCTGCCAATCACAAGTTGGTTTGGCAGAGTTTGGTTGATCCTGGCTGAGTATTGGTGGTAAACAGGGTTAACACACCTGGTCAGGAGATTTTTAAGGGGACTGGTATCGTATTGGTGGATCAAGCTCCACTGATCCTGATTCCTGAGTTGACTCCATCAGGTTGCAGAATCCGATCCTGATGCTTGAAACCATGGTTAGCAGTTAGCACTGAAGTAGACAGTGCAGCCCAAGGCCTGTTAAATTTTAACTAGACTAAGACGCTAAAAGTTGTGACAACATTGGAAGTGGATCTCTTATTTTCTGCTTCAATTTTTTCTAGTGGACATAAATTATGCAAATAGGATCTTACCTTTGGAACTAACTTCAAAAGTTTATCCGGGATGCAATGAACAGATGGTTTTGCACCAAGACAAGCAACTTTGTCTCTCGATATTGAATGGAAAGAAACATTTCCAAAATCTAAAACCTGCTATTATGGAAAGAATGTCAATATTGTTTTGGAACTAGGCTCTAGAGTATAAGATGACTCAATATGCAGGCCTACCACATCAGGCATAGGCTGGATCTCCAATCTCATAGAGAAGTTGTTGAGCACAAGTACTAAAATTCAAAACCCCTCCACTGCCTTCTGCCTTTGCTACACATACACTTCCATTAAAATCAACTTCAGCAAAAGGAAGTGATAAATCTAAAAGAAGCTCAAATGATAGGTCTCGGTACTCATCCCCTGCAATGTTATTACATATGACAGTTAATTTCAATCAAAACCAACTTCCGCAAAAAGAGTGAAATGAAAAAAAAAAAAAAAGAACAGTCAACATTAGAAAATTCACAACCTAGTACAAAGTTGTGCAAAGGCAACGTTTATGTAAACATTCACCTGGATGCATGAAGTATCCTCCTGTGAGTTGACAGCCACACTCCAGAAGATGGCCAGCAAGAGATCCTTGTGCCAGAAACTCTAAGTCATTCCAATTCCACCCTAGTTCATAGACCTAAAAAAATTATTATGAATAGATAATTTAAATAAACTCTCAAATGTAAATAAAATTGACTAACTGCATGACAGTCTACACATATGGTCCATATGGAGGAACCAAATATAATTGAAAATGCAATACACAATATTTTTCAATAATCATACCCATTTTGTTACAGAAAGAAATGCCCATTGCCCACATACATCCTTTCTCTATTTTTTGAGAGCACCAATGGTTACAGCCTCCCATGGTACATTTATATTCATATCCACCTTTATTTAATGTACACATCTTAATATCCTGAAACTATCAGAAACCTCCTATAGCATCTGTTTCTCACATACATTAATCATACATTAATAATCCTCCACTCTTTTCTTATTCAAATATTAATAATGTCATCTTTCACAAGTAGCATAATAATTTCATAATCAGGTCTTGGTATTAGTAACCAATAATGTCATCAAGATGATTAAATCCTGAAATTATGCGACAGGAAAACAACAATGCTACACATGTACACCTGACCCAAAAATATAGTGTAATCTTCTATATTATCAAAAGCACCATAGGATTACTAAAAATGGATTCCATACCATTGGGCCTAAGAATAATGCTGCATCAGCAACCCGTGATGTAATTATAACATGTGGTTGGTACTTCACTAGACATTGGACAATGGGAGCTGCTCCTAAATATGTGCTGGCACCCTAAACGCATAAAAAAGAATATTGGGATCAACTTCATAATACAGAAAAATATATGATCAAATTCATATTACATTGTACAAGTTATTTAGAAAAATAAAAAGTGTCCATGCCCTTAACAATTTCTCCATAAATAAGTTACATGCGCATGCATGGGTACAATACCTGCTTCGCTGCTTGTGTAGTGCAAGTTGTAATTTTGGAAAGTCATTGATATGCATCTGACTAATTAAACACAGAGTGACTAGAAGAATATGAAGTGTTATGAATAATTATGTTGAAGAGTACAAAATTCTTACACCTTCTGAGCCAACCAAGGACCTTGAGCCTGAAATATATGAACAAAGTGAAAAGAACAATTTGTAAGCCTTAAAATGTTGTTGTATAACAAGAAAGCGACATAATTAAATTGTATACAGAATTCAAATATATCATCTGAGTTACTAATAATGACATCAACAAGTGCTAGTTGGTGCACAGTTCCACTTTACAGACAAGAGAAAATATTCTTCATGGAACATAAGGGGTTACCTGATTTTGTTAGGGCAACCTCATATGCCACAGCCACAGTTAAATGAAGCCCCAAATTTGTGGCTATATTGGAGACAATTTTCTGTGCACCAAGTGGGTCCACTTTCCACAATTAGATTTTATGCATTGACAAACAAAATACAGCAAGTCAGTGTAAACAGGTCCATCAATATTAAAACAGAACTTTTTTGCAGATTGCTTATTGATTTGATGTTGTTGGGTTCTTACTTGCACCCATGTTCGTAATTATACAAGTTCCCCTTTCCACAGCCAAAGGTAGAAGCAAGGACATCCACTCCGAAACTGCACAACCATTGAAGGGCAGGACAACACAAACAAGATGATTTCAGATTGCAGAATAATGATGATATACACTGGAAGTGCAGATGAAACGGAAAATTGCTAGTTTAATTGTGAAAACAAGTTTGGGATACAATGCAAGGAGGGGAAATAACTACTTTAAAACAGAGAGACAAAATCAAAGGAGAGTCAGGTTATGAAACAAAGGAAACAGCATACTTCGAGAATCATAACCATCTTCACCAGATACCATAAGTTGGTAACGATCAGCCAGTGTCCGCTCTGCCAGGCATTCAAGTACTAGATAGTCTAACCCTTCTACTCTCTGAAGAAGCTTGAGAGCCGCAAATGGTCTGTCACCTCCAAAACCAGCTCCACAGCCAATAACAACTTTATCCTTGCGCCTCTGAGGATTCTCCCTCTGCAATTAGTCCTTGTGCTATTCCAATTAGTATTTTTCATAATTTCTTCGGACCAATTTTATATCATGCAAGACAAATTAAGCTAACTAACCAGTCTGATCTCACAACTATATGCGCCATCATTCTGCTCGAGTTCCATGACCTCAAAAATCCCCTTGAGCTATGAATCCCTAGTGCAGGTGAACCTCTACTGTAACAAACCAATAACCATTAAAAATAAAATCATAAAGACAACCTTATAGATTATTGTCTGGTTTATAACTTAGTTTGACAGATCGGTAATTAAAATTCAGTAATCTCTGCAACTAGAATTGATTGAGGTAGACGGAAAATCTCTCGTTGGCCTATCAGCTGAGTTACTGTTGGATTGAACTGTTCATATATTCTGGAATGATAAGAACTAAAATCAACTAACAAATACAAAACTTACTTGGAAATTGGGATTCGAACAATATATCATCCTCTTGAGAGGATTGGCCGGATGATCGTGCCAATCATCACCGTTAGGTGAAAGTTTTCATCCGCCAGTTGGTCATTCACTCATGCTGCCTGGTCGGGAAAAAACGCTCCTGTTCGCACCGCTCCTAGTTCACATGCTCTGCATCATGCAGAGAGATGCGGAAAGCATCGGACGACTGAAAACATCTGGGCACGCCCAGTTTCCCAATGCTCACTGTATCGATGCAGCCGTGCAGGCGATTTTCACACTACCGCTCCTGCACCCAGATACAAAGTGGCAATATGACAATCAGACGATTTTCACACCACCGCTCTTCGCCTAGATACAGTGGGATGAAATGACAACCCCACCCTTTTGAAATACAAAATCCCTCTCATCACCTATTGATGAGCATATGCATTTATGCACCCCTCATTGGTAAGGGTGTCAAATCGGATCTGAAATCGAAAATTGAATCTAATTTCAAATGGTTAAATCTTGGATTTGAAATAAGTATTTATAATTCGATTCGGTCCGGATCTGAATTTATGTCAAGAACCGACAGTTCTAATCGAAACAGAACCGAATAACTTAATGTCATTTTTTCTTCCTCAACTAAAAACTTGACGTACCTTATATAGAAACCCGACATAGTCAATCACCTATATGATAAATCATCTAATAGAGTTTCAATTATAGTCCAACTCTAAAACCCCTTGTCTGTCAATTATCATTTAGGTGATTGATTGCTCAGGATCATTAACGATATTTAGTTTCAATCACTTAAATGATAAATCATCTAATAGAGTTTCAAGTAGTGAAATTAATGATATTAGAAGTTCAATAGATGATCAATTGCTCAGGATCATTAGTAGACGTTAACGATATTGAAACATGTCCATTGATAGCTCATGATTTTTTGTTCATTCTTTTGTTGGGGAAGACCAATAACCTAGTGAATGAGCATTTATATTTTGTCTTCTGAATAGCAGCTGCATAATAAAATCAAATTTGAAACTGGATACTGAAACCAAATAAGAACCGAATACAAAACCCGAATATGAACCAAAATCGGATCGGAACTGGATAGGTCAAGTACGATTACCAATTTTCAGAACCGAGATGAGACTTGGTTCGATTCTGGATCACACTAACACTCCTTGGACCTGAAACCATAACTGGACTGAATACCTGGTTCTTGACCGATTGACACCCTTACTCATTGGTTCCCATGTAGGCGCAAGGGCAATCGATCAAGGAATGTACCTATCTCCTTCATGCTTTCATGGAGTTCAGATCAAGTCTTCATATAAGAATCATTCTGGTATGGTGCCTGATCCACACTTGGAATCCACTTAATTTCTCTGTTCTTCTAATAAGTCGAGAGGTTAAATGAATTCCAAACGGTGGATCAGACACCGTACGTACGAACTTGGCATGTTGTATGAGATGGTAATAAAGATAATCACTCTTAAAGTGGATGGAAGATATAGAGCCCAACTGCTAAAGGATTATGCATCTATATATATGGGCAAGTTGCAAAATCTCCCCAGGGGAAAAACATTTGATTAGCCATTAGTGGGCACAATTATGGATCCATCAAGAATTACACCGTGCCCAGTTGCAAAATTGGAGCTTGTAGACAATAATGGCTTCCATCACAAGTTGCATGCCTGTCTTATTATTATATTTAAGGATTTAACTCAAAAGAGGACATGCATCAAGGTCCTAAAACTCGGGAACGGTCAAGCTCAATACCATTTTAATATCGATCTAGATCAGTTTGGATCGAACCATGTCGGATAGATCTACTCCTCTTTTTTTAATCAGTTTTTATGACAATTTTACCCTTAGACCGTATATGTGGATCAGGATTGGAGATCAATCAAGGTCGATACCATTATGATCCAACTGATACTAACAATTCCGTTCCAATTTTTAGAACCATGACATGCATACAATCAAATTCCATATATGTGTCCAGAACTCCAGATTGATGAGATTCTTCACCAAAAAAAAAAATATGACGAATCAAATGATATTTCTGTTCCAATTTTTGCCTCGTCTTCTCCCTCTGAATGAAACTTTTCCTTGCCATAATGGTTCAGGTCCTATTATTCTCAATGATACAAGTCGAGTCCTAGATGTAAAAATAGAAGAGGGTAGGTCCCCCTTTTCATAGAAAGCAATGAGATTATCATGACAGGGGGCACATGACAATTAAGGTAGATTGCAAGGTGCATATTGCTTTATGTATTTAGTCAGAAGAGGACATGTATACAATTAAATTCTGTATATACATCCAAATTGACTAGACCAAGAGGCACATGACGACAAAAATAGGTTGCAAGTTGCATGTCACCTTATGAATTTAGTTTAGAGATTTAACTCAAAAGAGACATGCATACACTCAAATTCCATAAATACATCCAAACTGACTAGGCCAAGGGGCACATGACAAGAAATGGTAATGCTATGTTTCTCACTCCCATTCCTTTCTCTCTTTGTAGACTCGAGTAAGGACATAATCAACAAGTTCCATGTCAAGATTTGAATTTAATTTGAAAGAGATGTGTATACAATCAAATTCCATACCTACATCCAAATTGATTTAGCTAAGGTCAGGGGATACATGACAAGAAGTGGTAGAATGCTCACCCGCTCCTTTCTCTTAATTTTCGTAGACTTGGACAAGGACATTATCAATCGTGGCTGTCCATTCGTTGGACACGTCCAATTCAATTAACCTTCTAATTATTACACATCTAAAACATAGATTATTTCTGAGGTATCATTGCCTCAATCTTTAACTAGTTTTAAAAAATTGTAATTAAGATGCAAAATTAAAAGACTTGCCATCAACAAAAACTAACAAGATTATTTTTTATATAAATATATGTATTTATTCCAGAGTATGGTATGGGTATCAATGAATCAAAAGCATCAAGGCATGGAGATGTGTTGGGTCCCAGAATGCCCCTGTTGGAGATATTCACAAGAGGCCCATAGATGAAATGTTTAAACATTGGATACAGAAGTGGGACCACACTAAATGTTCATTATTCTTTCCTCCGCGTATGGCCAATTGTCACAAAATTCAATGATCACCACTCAGTGGTCCATAGCCCTAGGCAACTGGTCCTAATTGAGAAGTTCTAGAAATTCATTGACTCATTTGTAGACTTGACATCTTCAAAGTTATTGGTGGAATATTATCATTGTTCCTTAGTACTATCCTTTAAATATGATACTTTTCTCGAAGACAATAACAGAATAGCTATCCCTACTGCAACTCATAAATTGCATTGTTCCTATATTTGCATCTCAAAATTTGGTTCTGATGGCACTTCAGATTATTCTAGTTTTCATTTTGATGCTCTTTGGGAGCTCATTAAGGCTGCTAGGATCAGTCACTAGTGGCAATATAAGGATCATAGGAGGGAACGAGACAGATCAACTTGCTTTGCTGGAGTTTAAGAAACAAATTTATGATGATCCGTACGGAGCACTAAGTTCTTGGAATGATTCTATCCATTTCTGCAACTGGGTAGGGATCACATGTGGCCAACGTCATCGACAACGGGTTATCAGCTTGGATTTACAAGGGAAGGGCTTGGTTGGGAACATATCTCCTTCGGTAGGAAATCTCACTTTTCTTCATTTCCTCAACATTAGAAACAATAGCTTCCATGGAGAAATCCCCCAAGAAATCGGTAAGTTGATTCGACTAAGAGAAATTTACTGTGCCAACAACACTTTGGAAGGAAAACTTCCTACCAGCTTGGCAAACTGTACTCGTCTAAGAGGAATTCACTTCTCATGGAACAATCTTGTCGGGAGGATTCCAGTTGAACTATTTTCATCTTTGTCAAAGCTGGAGATAATTTCTATTAATTTTAATGGCTTGACAGGAGAAATACCAGCATCTTTTGGAAATATTTCCTCCATCCGAGTTATCTCTTTAAATGGAAATGCACTGCAAGGGAGTATTCCAAAATCCTTTGGTCGGCTAACAAACTTATTTTTTCTAGCACTTTCTCAAAATAAACTATCTGGTATGTTCCCTATCTCACTATATAATCTCTCATCTCTTGAAGTTATTTCTCTCGTATTAAACCAATTGCATGGGAGCCTTCCACGAGATATAGGCCTCACTCTTCCAAATCTCCAAATTCTAGAAGTTGCAGAGAACCTTTTCTCAGGAAGCTTTCCGGGTTCCATCTCCAATATCTCAACACTCCAATTAATCCATTTGGGTGTAAACAATTTTATTGGATCAATTCCTAACAACTTAGGAGATCTTCAAAACCTTCAACAATTCGTTATTAGTGGAAATCAATTTGGAACAGGGGAAGCTCCAAATCTCGATTTTGTAAATTCTTTGCTCAATTGTACAAATCTAGAGGTTTTTGACCTAAGCAATAATGCTTTTAAGGGCCCCCTTCCCTACTTTAAAGCCAATCTATCAACACATCTCTTACTGTTTTATTTTGGAAGTAATCTAATATCTGGAACAATTCCTTCTGGGATTCAGAATCTCGTCAACTTAACCGGATTGGGCATGGAGGGGAACTTTCTCGAAGGTAATATTCCATATGATATAGGAAAACTTTCGAAGCTTCAAAGATTATTCTTGGGTAGAAATAGACTTTCAGGACAAATACCTTCCTCAATAGGAAATCTCACTCTTTTGTATGAACTCCATTTAGAAGGTAACAACTTGAATGCAAGCATTCCTTCCAGTATTGGAAACTGTCAAAAGTTACAGCTCTTAACCCTTGATAATAATAACCTCCAAGGCCCAATACCTAAGCAAGTCTTTCTTATCTCCTACTTATCAATATTTCTCGACTTGTCTCATAATTCTCTAGTTGGATCCCTACCAATTGAAATCGGTAACTTGAAGAGTCTTTCTCTATTAAATATCTCTCACAACGATCTTTCTGGAGAAATCCCCTCCTCCATTGGTGACTGCAATAGTTTGGAACATCTTATTATGGGGCATAATTTCTTTGAAGGAACCATTCCTCAATATTTGACTCTTTTGAAGGGTCTTCAAGATTTAGTTCTCTCACTCAACAACTTATCAGGGCAAATCCCAAAAGATCTTGAGAAACTTTCAATATTGCAAAGTTTGAATTTATCCTTCAATAATCTTGAGGGGGTGGTACCAACAAAAGGAATCTTTGGAAATGCAAATGCAATTTCGGTCAAGGGAAATGATAAGCTTTGTGGGGGAATTGCAAAGTTACAACTACCTACTTGCAGTCTTGCACAATCCATGGATCAATGAAACGAGAAAAGTCTCATGCTTTTAGAATGGTTTTGGCGATAATCAGTGTGGTTTTTGGTTTACTTTTGATATCTTCCTTTCTTACCCTTTGTTGGAAAAGAAAATCAAAAAATAAACCATCATCCATACCATTAATTGGTGACAAGTTCATAAAGCTTTCCTACAAAGAGCTCTTCCAAGCAACTGGAGGATTTTCTTCAACAAATTTCATAGGTTCCGGAAGTTTTGGCTTTGTATACAAAGGGATTATCAACCAAGGTGAAACCATTGTCGCAGTCAAGGTACTCAACCTTCAAAATCCAAGAGCTTACAAGAGCTTTATGGCTGAATGCAAAGCATTAAGAAATATTCGGCATCGAAATCTTGTCAAGATCTTAACCTCCTGTTCAAGTCTTGATTCCAAAGGCGAAGATTTCAAAGCTCTTGTTTATGAGTTTATGCCCAATGGGAGTTTATGTGATTGGTTGTATCTGCCAATGGAGGCACATGATCACTCAAGGAATTTAAGCCTTCTTCAAAGACTAAACATCGCAATTGATGTGGCTTCTGCATTGGATTACCTTCATTATCATTGTTATGGGACAATTGTTCATTGTGACTTGAAGCCAAGCAATGTTCTACTTGACAATGATATGACTGCACATGTCAGTGATTTTGGTTTGACGAGGCTACTTTTAGAACCTGATGACAACTCATCCCAGATTCAAACTAGTTCTGTTGGGATAAAAGGATCTATTGGCTATGCTGCTCCAGGTAAAAAATAAATTATACAATTTTATTTTGAGTTATCAACATATTAAATTTTGATTCTATACATCTAAATGCTATTACTAAGATGTTGTTGTCCATTCTAATCAAAATCCATTGTTGGGTGTTAAACATGATTAAATGATGATTTAGAAAAAGAGTAAAATTCTAAAGATCCTATTTATTAGGATTAATATTTCAATCCAACTATTATTACACATTTAGATCTCGTTCTAGAGTTGATTGTGTCAATCAACACACTTTTCTATTTTAATTAGTTTTTTTTAGTAAATATCTTACTTAGATTGGATCATGGTTTTATCCATATCCATTTCAATTTGGAATTGGTTATACTACGAGTGCACTGGACCCTAGTTCCTAGTTGGACCGAATTTAGAATCGATTGATTCTATCATTATCAAAAGAATTATGGTCCCAAATTGAAGAAATGATTATGTAACTTGCTACTTTTTAGTAACGTGTTCACAATTTTCATATTTTAGACCATAATTTCTATTATTATATGAAAAAAATATGCAGATCGACCTCTTTTTGTTATACTAACAATAAGAGCGAGGTTTCTAAATTTCAGAATATGGCATGGATGGAAGAACGACTATACAAGGTGATATGTTTAGCTATGGTATCCTTTTATTGGAGATGTTCACAGGGAAAAGCCCAACAGATCAGATGTTTACCAATGACTTAAATCTCCATAACTTTGCAAAGGCATCTTTTCCCATCCACGTGATGCAAATTTTAGATCCAAAACTCCTACCCAAGGAAGAACAAAGTGAAGAAATTGAAGAAGATGTTGTCAACAGAATTGAAGGTCCTAGTCATAAGACATATAAATTGCAAGATTGC
Organism: Macadamia integrifolia; assembly: GCF_013358625.1. Lineage (NCBI taxonomy): Eukaryota > Viridiplantae > Streptophyta > Magnoliopsida > Proteales > Proteaceae > Macadamia > Macadamia integrifolia. The sequence goes on from NC_056562.1 coordinate 33,274,193, forward strand.
ATAACATCAATATTTGAAATTGCACTCCAGTGCTCCATGGAATCGCCAAGAGAATGTATGAACATGAATGATGTTATGAGAGGACTACATTTGATCAAAGGGAATTTTTTTTGAAGCAAGAATCTAGGAATATAGAGCAGCTATGCCCGATTAGAAGGTAATTTTAAATTTATTACTTTTGTAGTTATTGTGTTGTCTTAGCCACTTAATGCCTATGGAAAACCTGGGGAAAAGAAATTTCTAGATCATACAGAATAGGTAAGTTGATTTAGAGTTTTTCACTTTATGGTTTTAAAAAACGGTATTAATACCGATACCAATACGGATCAGCCATATGGGGCTGGTTGATTTTGCCCTCAATTTTGATTAAAAATTATTATTTTTGGAGAAATTTGCCCCCAGTTAGAACTATTCAACTGATATAGAATCAGGCAGGTATCGGTATTGGGAACTACCAATACCAATAGGGATCCGGTATAATTTTCTAGATAGATTTACCCATAGTTAGAACCATTCCGCCGATATAGGATCAGGCAGGTATCAATATCAGTGACAATCGATATAAATATAGATTAGCCGATATGCCAAATCTGGTACCAGTTTTTAAAATGATGATTCACATATGATAATTAAGTTGGCGGTTAGAAGAGTTTAAGACTCAATTTCAACCTTACCTGAGCCCAATTTGTATCAAGATTGTACTAGTTTTTGACAAGTAACTAAATTCCAAACTTTGGGGTGTGTTAAGAATGCCAAAATCCAAAATGGATGCATAGCTCTGAAATCAGGATGTTTTTCTCGCTTTACAATGAGATATAGACCCATGATCTATTTTGATAATGCTCCAAACATAGCCTAAGATATCAAATGATGAATCGCAAGAATTTATTTGAGTTGTTTTGTGGTTGTGAAGTGTGTGGATTTTAATGTGCAGGTTCAATATCAGCTGTAAGAATGAAAAGTATGACTCCTTAACAAGGATTGCAACAAGCCGAAAACTTGAAAATTGATGATCTACTGGTGGAGTCTGATACAAAGGAGAATGTGACCAATTTGTTTGATGGAGGACAATTATACAGATTGGCCATACATGTACTATCCATCACTTTGACGTTAAAGTGTCTTTTATTATATTTTCATTTTCTTTCATTTGTTTATTATCATATACCACTTTTTTTTTTTTGCTAACGATGGCTATCTAGACTTTTGGCCTGACTTATCCCGCGAGTCCATACTGATCTCACAACTGCATGGACCGGGTCATACTGGGGTTAAATGAAAACCATTCAACTTTCACTAAAAGCAGTAAAGAGCACTAAACACCCCCGTGTGAGATACCATGGGAATAACATATCTCAAGTTTCTAAGATTCTGGATTTTCTTGTCAAGCTTTTTGATGTGTTATTTCATAATATTAATAATGAAAATCATTATCTTCACATGAATAGAAAAGGGAAAAAATAAAGTTCAGGTTTTTATCATGGGATTTTGCTTCCTTTTAACGGTGTTAGAATTTGTGGTTCAGGTTATGGGTGTTAGTTGGGACTGTTTTGATAAATTGGGGAGGGTGTTAACTTCCAATATTTTAGAGCTAGGACTAGAAAATTATCACTTAATTAATGCCAAACCTTGAAATTAGTACCAATTATAAGGGTTGTGGTTCTGGTTTTGATTCTTATATCACTTCTTGTTATTCATAGGTCTGAAGACTAAAACACTGGTCAATAGAGCTCAAATAAAATGGTATTTAGGCTGCTTTTGGTAGTCATTCAGAAAAACGTTTATGATGTTTTTCCGTTCTATAGGAATAGAAAAATGGAATAAAGCATTTGGTGTCAACTTGGTGTTTTCGGTTTTTTTTGGAAAGAAAAGGGAAAAAAAAACTCTAGAAACGCAAAATGATAGAACAACGAAACCTTGTTCCGTCATTTCCTTTACATTCCAAATACAAAAAAAGTGAACAACTAGAGTAATTGTTATGAAATAAGTTCACCAAACACTATTTTTTTTTTTTAAATGACATTTTGACACAGAAACTAAAAATTCTATTTTTGACACAAAACGTCGTTTCTGAAACTGAATGACTATCAGAAGCAGCCTTAACATATTGAGTTCATAAATAATTGGGGAATAGGTCCATGCATAATCACGCATGGGAATCCAACGATTCTTTAAATTGGGGGTTGGTCATTTCGACCCCCTATTGTCTCCATTCATTGTCGTGTGCACGTCCATGCACAAAACCTTTGGCCTAAACAATATATAATAAAATTAAATAAAATATATTAAATATAATCCCATGGACTCAATGGTCCATTTCAATATGCGTGCGCTTGGCTCAAGAAAGTGATTGATGAGTGAAAAAAATTAGACACTTGCAGATAAACTCCCGTAATTGGAACTTGATCGGCTCTAACAAGTTAATCGATTTGGTCTGATTTTGATCCTAAAATATAAAATACCAGTGGCTAAGAATAGGACCGACCTATTAATAATCAGTTCTGATCAATTTCGATTTTTAATTGTTTGATTCTGGTCTAGTTCCAATTCCTGCCCTAGATTGACATTCATATAACTTAGGTGGAACTAGTGAACTTTATGTTGGAATGACCAAATAGTTGAAATATTTACTGGAACAACAAGGGGTTAGCGCAGTTGACTTGGAGGGGACAAGGTACTCCGCCTCAGGGAGCGAGGTCCCGTGATCAAACCTTCAACGCTGCACCTAACTTCTTGAGGCCATCGCACAAGAATTTGTTTCGGACTGATAATATCACAATGACCCCAAGGATTAGCTCTACACAATTCAAGGCATAGAGACTAGCAAGAGATGTTGGATTTTCATTTTTATTATGTAGTTGTTATAATTGTTATATTTTGTGCAATTGTTTATTTATACCGGTACTTGTTCACAATCATAATGATGTTTTATCTTAAGGAAAAAGGTTCTCTGTGACGCTAGGGTAGGCTGCAATAGCGCATTTGTGCCTATCTCTCTCCTATATGAAATTACATTATTGCCTTCTAATTTACGATACAATTTGATGCACGTTTGTGCGTTCCTCTATACCACTTGCCGAAAGAATCCTCTATGTTTTTCATATTTACAAAAGGCTTTTATTTTTGTGTGCCACATAGAAGGTGATATAGGTTATTGTCACAATATATGGATACACCTATAATAACCCATAAAATAAAATAAGAATCTAGTTGATCTAGTGCCAGAAATTCGGGATGTAAATGGATCGGATACAGATCGAACTTGAATCAGAAGTGATCGGACACGGATACCCCTAAATGGATATGGATGCAAATCAAATTCGGATTTTCAACCATCCGTTTACTCTCTGACTTATGCAATCTGGACCGACCTTCCTCTCCCCCCATAATGAATACAATTTGCTCTTAATCCATCTTTCTAAGTTGCCTTAGCTCTTTTCTTCATTCTCTAGAACATGTCTAAACTTCAAGAACCCTTAAAATCATTAATTTATTATTTAATCAGATCAAATAATTATTTTTCAAATAATTCGGACTTTAATCATGATACCCTTTGATCGGATACGGATACCCCTAATCCCCTGTACAAACATGGATTCGGATTTTGACTATCCATTTACATCCCTGCCAGAAACGCCAGACATGCAAGAGAATGAAAGCATGATTGGAGTGCTCTATGGTGCAAGGGTGCACGGTATATCTTGTAGCGTAGCACAACGGCTCGACATGTGGACAATTGTTGATCCAGTGGCCTATCTCTCTCCTATATGGAATTACATTATTGCCTTCTAATTTACTATACAATTTGATGCGCGTTTGTGCGTTCCTCTTTACCACTTGCCGAAAGAATCCTCTATGTTTTTCATATCTACAAAAGGCTTTTATTTTTGTTTGCCACATAGAAGTTGATATAGATTGTACATGGATACACCAATAATAACTCATAAAATAAAATAAGAATCTAGTTGATCTAGTGCTAGAAACTACGGATGTAAACGGATCGGATACAGATCGAACTTGAATCAGAAGTGATTGGATCTGGATATTTCATGGTCGGATATGAATACCCCTAAATGGGTATGGATGCAGATCAAATTTGGATTTTGAACCATTTATTTACTCTCTGACTTATGTAATCTGGACTGACCTTCCTCTCCCCCCCCCCCAATGAATACAATTTGCTCTTAATCCATCTTTCTAAGTCGTCTTAGTTCTTTTCCTCATTCTCTAGAAAATGTCTAAACTTCAAGAACCCTCAAAATCATTAATTTATTATTTAATCAGATTAGATAATTATTTGCCAGATAATTCTGATTTTAATCATGATACCCTTTGATCAAATACGGATACCCCTAATCCCCTATACAAACATGGATTCGGATTTTGATTATCCATTTACATCCCTACGAGAAACGCCAAATGTGCAGGAGAATGGAAGCAGGATTAGAGTCCTCTATAGTGTGGGGGGTGCGCGGTATATCTTGTAGCGAGGCACAACAGCTCGACATGTGGACAGATGTTGATCCAGTGGCCTGGGGAATTGAAGCCGTAAGGAGTTCGATGGAAGTTGCGAACCACCTGAGTTCACTAGTGAGAATCACAAATCTGTGTTTGAACTTTGAAATATACTACTCTTCACTCGATTAAACACAGGGATCATGATACTAGGGTCTGAAATCTCCTCTTCACTCTACAGATCTCTAGTTTGAAATCTCATCATCACTTCGGCTCTAACTCCAGGAGCCATTGGAACGTTCTTTTCTGTTCACTTTGTTATAGGGTTTTGCCTCTGAAATCCTCACCTCAAGTAGACCTTCTCACTCTACCGTGAAGGAAAATTGAGAAATGTTGGGTCCTCCTCACAAGTCAAGAGGAGGGTCAGCTGTCCTTTGAAAAGAAAAAAAAATTTGAGAAGAAGATAAGAGAGAAAGAGTGGGGGAAAAGTAACTGCCCCCCTCTCTCTCTCACTCTCTCGGCCTCATTTCTCTCTCCCCCCCACCCTCTCTGTCCGAGCTCTCTCTCCCTCTCTCGGTCTGTCTCTCACTCTCTGTCTCTCTTTTCTTGGACTCTCTCTAATCTCTCATTTTTCTTTCTCTGAGAAGAAAAGAAAAGAGGAAGCAGAGAGATTCAGTTTTTTGCTCTCTATTCTTCACCTTCATCCTGGTTTGTGAAACTAGAAGGTGAGCTTTTTGAGAAGAGATCTATAGCGGCGTGGCAGCATTTTTTGTGTCCAGGGAAGCAGGGAAGGTGACAGTTCTTCATGTATTTGTCATTTTCAGTTGAAGTGAGTGTTTTTTGTTCATGTGATTCCACCTTGTTATTTTGGTGAGATATTTTGTTATCCAGGAGTAGGGTATTACTCTTGATGTTTATTGGTAACCTCTAGTATATCTAGAGAGAACTGTGTAACTCCATTATTTGCATAATGAAAGTTTGATCTGGAATAGGTCTCGTGGTTTTTACCTTTCTCATTGAGAGGGTTTTCCACATTAAAAATTGGTGTCTTCTATTTTGGTTTGGCTTGATCGATTTTATCTGCATTATTGGCTATTGCATATTTTTATTGGTTTTGTATCTCTATTATTTGCACATAAGTGGTGGAAAACGGATTTGTTTTTCCTCAATAAGTGGTATCAGAGCTTGGTTGTAAGTGTGTGTAAACAATGGAAGGGAACACTGGAACAAGGATGGTCAGTTTGAATGGAAGCAACTGGATGATTTGGAAAGTAAAAATGGAAGACTTATTATATTGTAAGGATCTATCTGCACCTGTAGAGGGTGACACAGAAAAGCAAGAAAAAATGTCTGATGCAGATTGGAAAGCTTTAGATCTAAAAGCTGTTGGTTTCATTTGATAATGGTTGGATGATACAGTTTTTCATCATATATCCACAGAAACATCGGCTCGTTCAATGTGGAAAGAATTAAAAGGGCTATACGAATGGAAGACTGCTGGTAACAAAGCTCTTCTAATTAGAAAGCCTGTAAACCTGAAGTATAGAGAATGAAGCTCAATTGCAGAACATTTGAATGAGGTGCAAAGTATTGTGAACTAGCTCTCCACTATGAATGTTGTACTATATGACGAGTTACAAGCCTTGTTACTTCTCAGTTCATTACCTGACAGTTGAGAGACATTGGTGGTGTCTCTAAGTAATTCTGCTCCAGATGGAAAACTTACAATGGGTCAAGTAACTGGAAGTTTGTTGAATGAAGAAACAAGAAGAAAGTCCCCAAGTTCATCTCAACAAGAGGCACTTGTCACAGAGAATAGAGGGAAAAGCAAACATAGGAAACCTCAATACAGAGAGAAGTCAAAAGGAAGATCCAAGTTAAGAAAAGGAATTACATGTTACTATTGCAAAAAGGAAGGACACATGAAAAAGGAGTGCAGGAAGCTTAAAAGAGATACAGTGAAAAGAAAAAGGGAAGAGAAAAAAGAAGAAAATGATACTGCTGCTGTCAGTTCAGATGGAGACATTATTGTTTTCTCAGGCTGTGAAAAATCTTGTTTCACTCTCTCAGGTCATGACACAAACTGGATTATTGATACTGGTGCTTCATACCATGCTACCCCTCACAGAGAGTTATTTACCTCTTACAAGATAGGTGATTTTGGTGTTGTAAGAATGAGCAACAGTGGTACTTCAAAAACCATGGGGATAGGTGACATAAGTGTTAAGACAAATGTTGGCTCTAAATTGGTTCTCAAAGATATGAGACATGTACCAGAACTCTGTATGAATTTGATCTCTGCAGGGAAATTAGATGAAGATGGTTATGACAACCATTTTGGTAATGGTCGACGGAAGCTTACCAAAGGATCCCTTGTGGTGGCTAGAGGAAGCAAATGTTGCACACTGTACTACACAAAAGCACAAGTGTGCAAGGCTGAGGTGAACACAATAGAGGAGGAATCAGCTACAGACTTGTGGCATCGGCGACTTGGTCATATGAGTGAGAAAGGAATGCAAATTCTCACCAAAAGAAATTTACTTCGCAACATGAAAGGTACGCCTCTAAAACGTTGTGTTCATTGTTTGGTTGGTAAACAACATAAAGTTAATTTTTATATAAAGCTTCCTCAAATAAAAAGAAATATCTTGGAATTGGTGTATTCTGATGTTTGTGGTCCTATGAAAGTGAAAACACTTGGTGAACTATCAACTAAGTTACTGTTGAATTGACAAACTGTTCATATATTCTGGACTAATGAGAGCTAAAATCAACTAACAAATACAAAACTTACTTGGAAATTGGGATTCGAACAATATATCATCCTCTTGAGAGGATTGGCCGGATGATCGTGCCAGTCATCACCGTTAGGTTAAAGTTTTCATCTTCCCATCAATCATTCACTCATGTTGCCTGGTGGGAAAATGAATGCTCCTATTCACACCGCTCCGAGTCCACATCCTCTACAGCAAACAGTGAGGTGCAGTGAGCATCTTGAAAACATCTGGACACGCGTCCCAATGGGTGCCAGTCACCCGATGCTCACTACATCGATGCAGCTGGTGCAGACGATTTTCACACCACCGCTACTTCACCCAGATACAAAGGGACGAAATGACAACTAGAAAATTTTCACACCACCACTCCTGTGCCTTGATACAGAGGGACGAAATGACAACCCCACCCTTATGAAATACAAAATCCCTCATCGCCTATTGATGGTCATATGCGCCCCTCAATGGTTCCCACGTAGGCGCAGGGGCATGCAATCAAGGAATGTATTTCTCTCCTTCATGCTTTCATGGAGTCCAGATCAAGTCTTCGTACGAGAATCATTCTCGTATGGTGCCTGATCCACACTTGGAATCCATTTAATTTCTCTCTTCTTACAACAGGTCGAGAGATTGAGTGGATTTCAACGATGGATCAGACACCGTACATACGAGAATCTGATCCAAACTCTGCTTTCATGGGGGACCTAAAACCGATATAAGTGGCACAAGCATAGCCCCAGCCTAATAAAGGGGAATCGATACGATAAAAGGTAAAATGGTAAAAAAATATATTTTTTTAATTGAACCCAATGGTATTATTATCTGATTCAAATCAGAGCAGATTGATATGGACCTTGACTGATCTCAACTCCAATTCCGTCTTCTCAAACCTGATTCCCAATGCGAGTAATTTTATAATTAATTTGAATCACCAAAGAAACCCCAACCTAATAAAGGGGGAAGAAAAGGAAAACACCAGCTATATCCTATCGATCTGGAAAATTTTTTTGTCTCTTGAGTTGGGTCATTTTTAGTTTTGGGCGTGGACAAGCCATGTCCAATTTTGAAACATAGATTTCATGAATTAAAACAAAGGGGAAATTGTAGAACTCACTCAAAATATTTTTAAAAAAATGGATACAATTTGAAGACCATTTTACCCAAGAAGTAGGAAACAAGTCTCATAGGGATAAAAGTGAAATTGTTTGTAAAATAATTATCCAATACCAAATTTAAATACAGAGATTGAACCTTTACATCTCTTACGAAAAAACAAAAATTACACCATGAAATTTCGGTTATCTAACGAATTTAAGTATGGTGTAAAAGCACTTTTTTTTAGCAAAGGAAAGAGTTCCTTATGCAACTACTTCTACAGTTGACAGAGGTCCATTTAAGATGCCATGTGTTAGATTTTTATTGGTCAACCAGCTTGACATGTTGTATGAGATAGTATTAAAGATAATGACCCTTAAAATGGATGGAAAATATAAAATCCAAATAAAACCACTAATCTCATCGATTCGTAACAAATGGTCTAAGGAGGAAATAAGAGGAAAGACTTGGCTTGACTTGACTTGACTTGTCCTCTAAGGTCTATCTTTTGGTGGAATACTATCATAGTAAAATGAGTCCTTGTGAACAATAATGAAGATGCGTTGAGTTCTAGAATGCCCCTGTTGGAGATACTCACAAGAGGCCCATAGATGAAATGTTGAAATGTTTAAAGATTGGATACAAAAGTCGACCACACTAAATAAAGTTCATTCTTCTCTTCCTCCGTCTATGGCCAATTGTCACAAAATTCAATGGTCACCCCTTAGTGGTCCATAGCCCTAGGCAACTGGTCCTAATTGAGAAGTTCTAGAAATTCATTGACTCGTTTGTCAAAGTGATAAAAGGAAAGACTTGACACCTAAGGTCCAGTTATTGGGGGAATATTATCATTCTTCCCTTACTAAGTTAGTATCCCATAAATAGGATGCTTTTCTCATGGACAATAACGTACCGAGTAGTAATATATCCTACCACAACTCATAAATATATTGCATTGTTTCTACAGATTGGTGTCCCAAAATTTGATTCTCATGGCATTTCTTCGGCTTATTCTAGTTTTCATTTTGATGCTCTTTGGGAGTTCATTGAGGCTGTTAGAATCAGTCACCACTGGAAGTAGAAGGATCATAGAAGGGAACGAGGCAGATCGACTTGCTTTACTGGAGTTTAAGAAACAAATTTATGATGACCCGTACGGAGTAGTAAGTTCTTGGAATGATTCTATCCATTTCTACAACTGGGTAGGGATCACATGTGGCCATCATCATCGACAACGGGTTATAAGCTTGGATTTACAAGGGAAGGGCTTGGCTGGGAACACATCTCCTTCCATAGGGAATCTCACTTTTTTGCATTTCCTCATCATTGGAAATAACGCCCTCCATGGAAAAATCCCCCAAGAAATCGGTAAGCTGAGTAGACTACAGTACATTGCTTTTCAAAACAACAGTCTGGAAGGAGAACTTCCTGTTAGAGATCCTTTACCATATTAAACATATGAATAATTCTATAGCGTTTAGAATACAAAAATCATCAACTAATCATAAAAGATTAATCATGGGTATAGTCCCTAAATCAAGAACAATAAAGTACTCACATCTTAAAATACATAACTATATAAATTTACAATATCTATAATAAATAATGGGACATCCATGACATGAACCATAAATAGGAATAGAGAAGTATGTACCTGTGTAAGTTTAGAAATCCCATGAGCATAGATCATGAACCTCTGTTCCATGTGATTAAACATTACTCCCATGAATATGACAATGAAGAACTACACAAGTGGAGTCCTTTTATTGAGATCTTCTACTAAGATCTTTTGCAGCCTCTTATTTTAGGGTTTCCTCTCTTTCTGTATACTTGCTCTTGTGAGAAAGTCGTACTCCCAAAACTAATAAGGCATTAAGTAATAGTTGTAGAGACCGTAAATATTATATTTATAATAGAATCGCTAAAACCTTATTCCACTCTCACAATGGAAAGAGCTGGGAGTTTCTTAATTAGAGTAGATCTATTATTGCTTGGGTCCAATGGATCAATCGGTATCAGTTAAGCCCACATAAAATCCTAACAATCTCCCACTTGGGCTATACTGATATTGATGTCTTTCCATTGACACCTGGCCAAATAATCCCAAGATTGAACACCACTCAAACAAACTTTGATTCAATCAATAATCTCTACTGTTGAGCAATAATAGAAAATACACCTCAATATACGGCATATAACTATCTTAGGTTAAAAACAATAGAAAACTATCAATCCAAATCGCCTGAAAATATATATATACATTTCTTTATAGATCATTTCTTGATCTAAAGATTAGTCTACCTTGAAAATCTCACAGATAGTAAACTTTGATATTAATCAACATATAGGCAAACCACCCTTTTCTTGAATTAATATCTTACTTTGGCATACCGTCATGGCTAACCGCCATTTCCATAGATTTAGGTTAAATACCCCCATAAATCATAAACTTTGATAAACAGCCTGTGATTAATCACCACTACCATGGATTTATGTTAAATACCACCATAGATCACAAACTTTGACAAATCGTCTGTGATAAACCACCACTTCTCTGGACTTAGGCTAAATACTGCCATAAATCATAAATTCTGACGAAATATCATCAATTACCTTGACTTATCGTCAATTACTTTGGCTAAGCATTGCCAATAAACCTTAGCAGGCACAATCTTTAAACTTTGACTTTTACCACCATGATATTTTTTGTTAAATAAGATCATAAAACTCCCACTACCCAAGCATATCAAAAACCTTAATAACACCAATGTCAGAAAACATAGCTCTTAAGCACTTTGTCGATAAACTTGAATGACATTACCTTTAGGTAATTGTCACATTTACCTTAGGAAACATACAATTAAATTAAATATACCACTTTGATGGGTTTCGCTCATTCCTATCATGTTTTTCACATTAGAGATGAATATATGTACAGAAGTGTATGCTTTCATGTGTTTCTTACACAATCAGGGATAATACAAACAAATTAAGCATAAATATACATAAATAATTCAGAGAACAGAATTTAAGATAAAATCAATTCAAAATTACTCCAAAATCATTATAAACTTAATAGGGCAACAAAATTGTTCCTATTTCCCTTCAGTTGTGCTTTGATCAACAACACTTGTTTGGGTTTCCTGAGAGCTAAAACCAGATTAAGTAACTTTAAAAATCTTAGGTATGAGACATATACACCAAATAATCGGGCTAAAAAATTTAATATGTACATCTAGCAGATAAACTATACAATAAATGTACATCTAGCAGATAAAACACACAAGAGTTACAACCGTAACTACATTCATATCTTTTGGGTTAAGAATGCACTGGTCTTCTTGTAAATCTAAATTTACTGTGAAATATAATTACTTTTATCACATATGGGCTTAGAACCCTCTAAGTAATAGTCATTTCCATACATGTATTTTCTTTAACTTGGGTGACATCGTCTTTGGACAAATGTCACCAACTTTATTGCGCTTGAAAAAACTATGAAAGAATAGGATGTTCCACTTTAGTGGATTCCGCACAATCCTTTCATTTCTTTCTAGAAATATACTGTGCAGCATAAAATGTGCATAAGCTTACACCCAGTTTAATTCTAACATATTTGTCCATCATATGGTGTTTCAAACAAAACATACAAGTATAAAATGACATGAATATAAATTTACTATATATTTTAGCCATATATAATTCTTTAATATCATGATAATAATAAATCAATGTAAAACTCAAAATAGTTCTTTTGCATGAAAAACAATATAGTACACTGAATTTATTCTCCCACTAGCAACCTAGTATACTGACCCTCTATTAGTAACATCCTCTCACTAGCAACCTAATATACCGAATTTGTCCTCCCATTGGTCGAGCCACATAAAATAGCTTAAGATCTATACTTTTATTCTCTCACTTAGTTCGATTAGTCATAAATTAATCCATTTATTGGAAAACACAATTCATCAAATGTGACATACATATAAACTTGTTCACATAAGCCCAAAAACAAAAGAATACCAAACATTTATCAATTGATGTTCATAAATAGGTTTTCAAAAGACAATGACAGTGTTTGAGAACTTGATATTGGATTGATCAAAATCGATACTAATCCAACCCAACCAATCCGAATTGATCAAATCGGAATACAAAAATAACACATTAAATAAACCTATAACCTATGGTCATAGTCATGAAACACTCATCCACCATATTACCATTGATCAACTGTCCAATACTTTTTAGGACAAAAATCTTTGCTTTAAAAGCATAATGTCAAACTATTGATTTGATTTTCCTAGTATAGAAAACTAGGTCTTTGAGGCATATATAGACATCCATATTCTCAAACCACTTTTAAAGACATTCAGTTTAATGGTTCAACTCAAGGAAGAATAATCTATTCAATATTTAATTAATGCATGTAACATCAATAAAATTAAAATCAATATTACATCACTAACCATTAAACATAACCAGAGTGTCAACTGAACTACATTCTCAACATTTGGGTCTGAAATGCACTAGTCCACTCAAAAACTATAATGACCATGGGAGCTCTTCAACTTCAAAAATTACTGCTATTTTTGGATGAATAGCAACGTATAGGTTAAGGTTTGCCTAAAGTACACTTGCATTTATGCTTATCTTTGATAATATCGCATTTGGACAAGTATTACGTAATTTCTGTCAACAATTTTCTATGTCTTTGAAAATAAGACAAAACCTTTGAGTTGTAAATCTATTGCAGTAATCTTAGATTTTACCACTTTGGTGGGTTCCATCAATTTCACTGTAATAGCTTACAATTACACCTGACAGCTTAAATTTATAGGTTATTTAAACATGAGCTAAATGTCATTTAAATGTAAAAGAACAAGTATATAACTATTAGCAAAATAAACATTACAATGCTCAATTATCAATTACTTCAAAAGTGTCAACTAGAACTACATCCCTATCTTTGGGTCTGAAACATACTGGTCCACTCAAGTTTCTGCTATTACTGCGAGACTTCTTCTAACTTTCGAAAAGTACTGCCACCTTTGGATGGACAACATCTTCTAGGTTGAGAAATTCTTATTCTGTTTTTCAATTACTTTAACTTTAACTTTTCTTTGATAATGTCACATTTGGGTGAACATTAGCAACCTTGCTATCAACCATTATTCTCTATCTTTTCAAACAAAGAAGACCTTTGATTTGTATTCTATTATAATAAGGTTGAACTTTACCACTTTGGTGGATTCCATCCAATCTTACTGCAATAGTCTACAAATTCATTCCAGCAGCTAAAAGTGGGATTGTTTAAGCATGAATAAAAAAAAATATTTATAAACAAAAACATGAACTATCATTACCAAGAATAAACAAGTTCATATTCTGATATGCAAGTAATGTATGAGTTGATTTTCTTTTATTTTTTTTCAATTAATAAGAAAATTATGAAGAATCATTAAACACATATACTTGTAACTTATACAAAACAGATCATAAAATTTGACCAAAACTAGACTCATAATATATCAAAATGAAGAGCACGAAAAACTGGACTCAACGTAAAAAATCAAGGTGAAAAATTCTTCACCGTTTGCCCGTACGAGCCATTTGAAGTTACAGAAAAATATGAATCAAAATCAATATAGTTTGCCCAAACCAACCGGTTCGGCCAAGCGGTCTAATCCAGTTCGGGCATATTAGTTCCAGGTCAAAAATCTAGGTCAAACCCGATTGTCTTCGGGTCGGGTATCTGGGTCAAATGGTCAACCTTTGACCCAGTCAAATAAGTTGGTCATGAATTGACCCACTATACCTCCAAGTCAACTCGGTAGGGTTTTCGAGTTGACCCGACAATGACTCGCAGCCTTTCTTTTTTTTTTTAATAAAAAAATTTTTTTCCTCTCTCCTTCGGCAGTCGATTTCTGGCAACACATGTCGATGCATCTAGAGGTTTTTGGTGACTTACGATATGCCACCGTAACCATCTTCTCGTCTTCTACAACTTTTGTGAAGAAATTTTTTTTATCCGAAACCTTTAAGTGATGGTAAAATTACTATTCTCATGATTTGGGACCAAAACCCTATACAAAATCAATTTTTCTTTAATTTTTCTTGATTCTAACACTATAAGGCTTGGCTCTGATACCAATTGTTGGAGATCCTTTACCATATTAAACATATGAATAACCCTATAGTGTTTAGAATACAAGAATCATTAACCAATCATAAAAAATTAATCATGGGTGTAATCCTTAAACCAAGAACAATAAAGTACTCTCATCTTAAAATACATAACCATATAAATTTACCATATCTATAATAAACAATGGGACATCCATGACATGAACCATAAATAGAAATAGAGAAATACATGTGTAAGTTTAGAAACCCCATGAGCATAGATCATAAATCTGTCCCATGTGGTTAAACATTACTCCTATGAAGATGACAACGACGAACTACATAAGTGGAGTCCTTCTACTAAGATCTTCTATTGAGATCTTCTGTAGCCTCTTACTTTAGGGTTTTCTCTCTTTCTGTGTACTTGCTCTTGTGAGAAAGCCGTGCTCCCAAAACCAATAAGGCATTAAGTAATGGCTGCAGGGACCGTCAGTATTCTATTTATAATAGAACCCCTAAAACCCTATTCCACTCTTACAATGGAAAGAACTAGGAGTTTCTTAATTAGAGTGTGTATATTATTGCTTGGGCCCAATGGATCAATTGGTATCAGTTAAGCCCACATAAAAATCCTAACACTTCCAACCAGCTTGGCCAACTGTACTAGTTTAAGAGAAATTTACTTCTACTATAACAATCTTGTTGGGAAGATTCCAATTGAACTATTTACATCTTTATCAAAGCTGGAGATAATTTCTATTCATCACAATGGCTTGACAGGAGAAATTCCAGCGTCTTTTGGGAACATTTCCTCCTTCCAAAAAATCTCTATAGGGGTAAATGGACTGCAGGGGAGCATTCCAAAATCCTTTGGTCGATTAGAAAACTTATTTTTTCCAAGAGTTGGTGAAAATAAGCTATCTGGTATGTTCCCCATCTCACTATTTAATCTCTCATCTCTTGAAGTTATTTATCTCGTATTAAACCAACTGCATAGGAGCCTTCCACAATACATAGGCCTCACTCTTCCAAGTCTCCAACTTCTAGGATTTCTAAGTAACATTTTCTCAAGGTGCATTTCGGATTCCATCTCCAACATCTCAACACTCCGATATTTTGATCTCACTACAAACAAGTTTATTGGATCAGTCCCAAACAACTTAGGAGGTCTTCAAAACCTTAAAAAATTCCTTATTGATGGGAATCATCTTGGAACAGGGAAAGCTGATGATTTAGATTTTGTAAATTCTTTGCTCAATGGTACAGATCTAGAGATTTTGGAGCCAAGCAAAAATGCTTTTAAAGGTCCCCTTCCCAACTTCAAAGCCAATCTATCAACGCAACTCTTACAGTTTATATTAGGAGAGAATCAAATATCTGAAACCATTCCTGTTGGGATTCAGAATCTTGTCAACTTAACCGCATTGAGCATAGAGGAGAACTTTCTCAAATGTAATATTCCATATGGTATAGGGAAACTTTCGAAGCTTCAAAGATTATTCTCAGGTAGAAATAAGCTTTCAGGACAAATACCTTCCTCTATAGGGAATCTCATTCTTTTGTATGAACTCCATTTAGAAAGAAACAACTTGAATGCAAGCATTCCTTCCAGTATTGGAAATTGTCAAAAGTTACAACTCTTAACCCCTAATAATAATAATCTCCAAGGCCCAATACCTGAACAACTCTTTCTTATTTCCTACTTATCAATATTTCTCGACTTGTCTCATAATTCTCTAGTCGGATCCCTACCAATTGAAATCGGTAACTTGAAGAGTATTTCTCTATTAAATATCTCCCACAACAATCTTTCTGGAGAAATCCCCTCCTTCATTGGTGATTGCAATAGTTTGGAACATCTTATTATGGGGCATAATTTCTTTGAAGGAACCATTCCTCAATATTTGACTCTTTTGAAGGGTCTTCAAGATTTAGTTCTTTCACTCAACAACTTATCAGGGCAAATCCCAAAAGATCTTGAGAAACTTTCAATATTGCAAAGTTTGAATTTATCCTTCAATAATCTTGAGGGGGTGGTACCAATAAAAGGAATCTTTGGAAATGCAAATGCAATTTCGGTCAATGGAAATGATAAGCTTTGTGGGGGAATTGCAAAGTTACAACTACCTACTTGCAGTCTTGCACAATCCATGGATCAATGAAACGAGAAAAGTCTCATGCTTTTAGAATGGTTTTGGCGATAATCAGTGTGGTTTTTGGTTTACTTTTGATATCTTCCTTTCTTACCCTTTGTTGGAAAAGAAAATCAAAAAGTAAACCATCATCCATACCATTAATTGGTGACAAGTTCATAAAGCTTTCCTACAAAGAGCTCTTCCAAGCAACTGGAGGATTTTCTTCAACTAATTTCATAGGTTCCAGAAGTTTTGGCTCTGTATACAAAGGGATTATCAACCAAGATGAAACCCTTGTCACAGTCAAGGTACTCAACCTTCAAAATCCAAGAGTTTACAAGAGCTTTATGGCTAAATGCAAAGCATTAAGAAATATTCGGCATCGAAATCTTGTCAAGATTTTAACTTTATGTTCAAGTCTTGATTCCAAAGGCGAAGAATTCAAAGCCCTTGTTTATGAGTTTATGCCCAATGGGAGTTTATATGATTGGTTGTATCTGCCGATGGAGGCACATGATCACTCAAGGAATTTAAGCCTTCTTCAAAGACTAAACATCGCAATTGATGTGGCTTCTGCATTGGATTACCGTCATTATCATTGTTATGGGACAATTGTTCATTGTGACTTGAAGCCAAGCAATGTTCTACTTGACAGTAATATGACTGCACATGTTAGTGATTTTGGTTTGGGGAGACTACTTTTAGAACCTAATGACAATTCCTCCCAAACTCAAACTAGTACCATTGGGATAAAAGGATCTATTGGCTATACTGCCCCAGGTAAAAAATAAACTATACAACTTTATTTTGAGTTATCAACATATTAAGTTTTGATCCTATAGATCTAAATGCCATTACTAAGTTGTTGTTGTCCATTCTAATCAAAATCCATTGTTGGGTGTTAAACATGATCAAATAATGATTTAGAAAATGAGTATAGTTCTAAAGATCCATTTTATTAGTTTAGTATTTCAATCCAACTATTAGTATACATTTAGATCTTATTCTAGATAGTTGATTATGTAAATCAACATACTTTTCTATCTTAATTAGTTTTTTTTAGTAAATGTCTTACTTAGATTGGATCATGGTTTTATCCATATGCATTTCAATTTGGAATTGGATATACTATGAGTGCATTGGACCAAAGTTAGAATGGATATTTTGAATCATAATCACAAGAATTATGGTCCTAAATTGAAGAAATGATTATGTAACTTGCTACTTTTTAGTAACGTGTTCACAATTTTCATATTTCAGGCCATGATTTCTAGTATTATATGAAAAAAATATTCAGATCTCTTTTTGTTATACTAACAGTAAGAGCGAGGTTTCTAAAATTTTCAGAATATGGCATGGGTGGAAACGCAACTATATAAGGTGACATGTTTAGCTATGGAATCCTTTTATTGGAGATGTTCACAACTATACAAGGTGACATGTTTAGCTATGGAATCCTTTTATTGGAGATGTTCACAGGAAAAAGGCCAATAGATCATATGTTTACTAATGACTTAAATCTCCATAACTTTGTAAAGGCATTTTTACCCATCCACGTGATGCAAATTTTAGATCCAAAACTCCTGCCCAAGGAAGAACAAAGTGAAGAAATTGAAGAAGATGCTATCAACAAAATTGAAGGTCTTAGTCACAGGACAGATTAATTGCAAGATTGCATAACATCAATATTTGAAATTGCACTCAACTGCTCTATAGAATCGCCAAGAGAACGCATGAACATGAATGCTGTTATGAGAGGACTACATTTGATCAAAGGAAAATTTTTTTGAAGCAAGAATCTATGAATATAGAGCAACTATGCCTGATTAGAAGGTAATTTTGAATTTATTACTTTTGTAGTTATTGTGTTGTCTTAGCCACTCAATGCCTATGGAAAACCCGGGGAAAAGAAATTTCTAGATCATGCAACATAGGTAAGTTGATCTAGAGTTTTTCACATCATGGTTTTAAAAAACGTTATTGATACCAACACCAATACAGATCAGCCATATGGGGCCTCATCGGATGGCTTCACCCTCAATTTTGATTAAAAAATTATTTCTGGAGAAATTTTTCTCCAATTAGAATTATTGAACTGATATAGAATCATGCAGGTATCGGTATTGGGAACTACCACTACCAATAGGATCATGTATCATTTTCTGGATAGATTTACCCATAGTTAGAACCATTCCACCGACACAGGATCAAGCAAGTATCAATATTAGGGATGATTGATATCAATATAGATTAGCCGATATGCCAAATCCGATACCATCTTTTAAAACAATGATTCACTTATGATAATTAAGTTCGAGGTTGGAAGAGTTTAAGACTCAATTTCAACCTTACCTGAGCCCAATTTGTATCGAGATTGTACTAGTTTTTGACAAGTAACTAAATTCCAAACTTGGGGGTGAGTTAAGAATGCCAAAATCCAAAATGGATGCATAGCTCCGAAATTAGGAATATTTTTCTCGCTTTACAATGAGATACAGACCCATGATCTATTTTGTTAATGCTCCAAACATAGCCTAAGGCATCAAAAGATGAATCACAAGAATTCACTTGAGTTGTTTTATGGTTGTGAAATGTGTGGATTTTAATGTGCAGGTTCAAGATCAATTGTTTGAATGAAAAGTATGACTCCTTAACAATGATTGCAACAAGCAAAAACTTGAAAATTGATAACCAACTGGTGGAGTCTGATACAAAGGAGAGGGTGACCAATTTGTTATGGGTGTTAGTTGGAACTGTTTTGATTAATTGGGATGGGGTTAACTTTCACCTTTTTAGAGACAAGATTAGAAAAGTATCACTTAATTAATGCCAAACCTTGAAATTAGTACCAATTAATAAGGGTCATGATTCTGGTTGCTCAAATAAAATAGTGTTTAGCATATTGTGTTCATAAACGATTGGAGAAACATGTCCATAATAGTCGCGTATGGGAATCCAACGATTCTTTAAATTTCCACCCCTATTGTTTCCATCCAATGTCTTGTGCACGATCATGCACAAAATCTTTCATCCAAACAATATATAACAAAATTAAATAAAATATATTAAATGTAATCCCATGGACTCATTGGCCTATTTTGATATGTATATGGTTGGCTCAAGAAAGTGATTGGTGAGTGAAAAAATTAGACACCTATATATAATTAAACTCCCATAATTGAAACTTGGTCGGCTCTAACCAGTTAATCGATTTGGTCTGATTTTGATTCTAAGATTTAAATTAAGGTTTTTTATCTTTGCTTATTTAAAAAATATATATATTCTTGATCCTTGCAAAAGCAATTCACTAGAATTACCACAATTCTGATGTGAGGAAGTCTAAGTGATTTAGGCATCAGAATCTAACTCCACTCCATGAACCTGCGAAGCATCTGAGACCAAAAAAAGAAGTTGATCAGTGAATTCTCTACTCAATCAAATATCTGAAATTAATATGTTTCCTATGCTTTGATTTATGAAAGTCCCAATGTTGACCGATTAATGAATTCTCTACACAATTCAAGGCATTGAGAGAACTAGCAAGAGATGTTGGATTTTCATTTTATTATATACTTGTTATAATTGTTATATTTTGTGTAACTGTTTATTTATATCGTTACTTATTCTCAATCATAATGGTGTTTTATCGTGAGAAAAATGTTCTCTATAACGTTAGGGCAGGTATGATAGCACGTTCGTTTCTATCTCTCTCCTATATGAACTGATTTTATTGCTTTCTAATGTACGATACGATTTGATGAATATTTGTGCATTCCTCTATACCGCTTGCTGAAAGAACCCTCTCTATTTTTCATATTTACAAAAAGCTTTTTATTTTTGTGTGCCACATAGAAGGTGATACAATACATGGTTACACCAATTATAATCCATAAAATAAAATAAGAATCTAGTCGATTAGTGCTAGAAACTAGGAATGTAAACGGATCGAATTCGAATCAAAAGTGATCGGATCCAGATATTTCGTGGCCTGATACGGATACCCCTATATAGATATAGATGCATATCAAATTCGGATTTTCAATCTTCCGTTTACTCTCTGCCTTATGTAATGTGGACCTTCCTCCTCCCCCTCCCCCCCCTCAATGAATACAATTTGCTCTTAATCCATCTTTCTAAGTTGTTTTAATTCTTTTTCTCATTCTCTGGAACATGTTTAAGTTTCAAAGATCCTCAAAATCATTAATTTATTATTTAATCAAATCAAATAATTATTTTCCAACTAATTTGGATTTTAATCCAAATACCTTTTGATTGGAAACCGACACCCCTAAACGAATATGGATTCAGATTTTGACTGTCCATTTACATCAAACGCTGCAAGGGAATGAAAACAGGATTGACGTCCTCTATGGTGCGGGGGTGCGTGGTATATCTTGTAGTGCAGCTCAGTGGCTGGACATGTGGACAGCTGTTGATCCAGTGGCGTGGGGAGGTGAAGCCGTAGGGAGTTCGATGGAAGTTGCGAAGCACTGAGTTCACTCGTGAGAATGCAAATCTGTGTTAGAAATCTACCACTCTTCACTAGGGCTTGAAATCTCCTCTTCACTCTATGGATCTCTGGTTTAAAATCTCATCATCACTTCAGCTCTAACTCCAGGAGCCAATGGGGCGTTCTTCTCTGTTCACTTCGTCTCTGTAGAGGGTTTTGCCTCTGAAATCCACACCTCAAGTAGACCCCCTCTTTCTCTACCGTGAAGGCAAATTGAGAAAGGCAAAAGGCATACCACCGCTGCTGTTGTTCTTGCCTAGGTCGCAAAATCACTCCTTACCGCCGTTTTCCCTAAATTCTTAGCAGAAATTCTGGTATTTATGTTTATTTTTGTCAAATCTCGCTCTTGAATCTCCCAAATTGAACCCTAGTTTGTCCTAAAATCCCAAATTCATAACTCTTTATTTTCTCAAATCTCGATTACAGCAATGAAGAACTATGCATGTTACTTGTTTATAATGCATCATTAGACAGAATGATCGATATCCAAATTTGGGAGATTTCTTTGACTTAGAAATCACCGGACCACAACGCAACGCATGCTTTCTTTCTCACAAGTCAGAATTTCAACTTTGTTGCAGCAATGCAGCTTCAAACAGCTGAAACAGATACACGCCTTCATCATCACCACCTCCCTCAACCAAGAAGCCGGAATATCCTCCAAACTTCTCCGAAGGACCACCGAATTTGGAGAGATGGAGTACTCCGAGCTTCTATTTTTCCAAATGGATGAGATTTTCGATACTGAAATCTTACTTTGGAATGCCATGATCAGAGGCTATGCTTACAATGGCCCGCACCAGAAATGCATCTACATGTACAATAAGATGACTGATAAAGGAATTACACCCAATAATTTTACGTACCCATATGTCTTAAAATCGTGTGCTCTCATGGGTTTGGATAGAGAAGGTAAGAAGGTACACTGTCAGATTTTAAAGTGGGGATATTGTCGGGTTTATTCTGTTGCCACTTGGCTTCTGAATTTCTACATGAAGATAGAAGGTTATTGCGATTCTTCTGAGCCAGTTGACAAGGAAAATGTCAGTTTAAGTGATACGCAGAAGCTTTTTGATGATATGCTTGTTAAACCCATAGAATTATGGAATAGAATGATAACTGCATACGTGAATCTTGGCAATGTCGAGTGTGCAGGAAGATTGTTCGATAAAATGCCTGAGAGGGACATAGTTTCTTGGAATTCAATGCTTACTGGTTATGCTAAAGTTGGGGATGTAGAAAATGCGAGAGATTTGTTCAAGCGGATGCCAGAGAAAAATGCCGTTTCATGGACTTGTATGGTTGAAGCATATGCTAGCTCAGGAGACCTTGATCAGGCAAAAATATTGTTTCGACAAATGCCTATAAGAAATGTGATTTCATGGAACTCCATGATCTCAAATTACAATCGGCATAGGAAATTCAAGGAAGCATTGGATCTCTTTGTACAGATGCATTTGGAAGGTATAGATATGGATGGGTTTACCTTTGTCTCTGCCCTCTCTGCTTGCTCCCAATTGGGTGCTCTGGAATTTGGAAGATGGATACATAATAGTCTTATAGAAGATTGGTCTCAGGTGGGAGTTATAGTAGCAACTGCTCTTATAGAAATGTATGCCAAATGTGGAGATGTTGATAGAGCATTTAAAGTTTTTATTAAAATTGGAAATAAGGATGTCTTTTGTTGGAATGTAATGATAAAATCACTGGCCATCCATGGAAGAGTAGCAGATGCTATCAAATTTTTCCTTATGATGAAGAGTAAGGGAGTGAAACCAAACGATTTCACATTTTCTAGTGTTTTGTTTGCTTGCAGTCATGGAGGTTTGGTTGAAGAAGGTCACCAGATATTTTATAGTATGAAGAGAGATTTTGCGATAAATCCGAAACTCAAACATTATGGATGTTTGGTTGATCTGCTTTGTCGAAATGGTCTGCTTGAAGAAGCAGAGTTGCTGGTGAAGGACATGCCACATGACCCAGATGTTGCTATCTGGGGAGCTTTGCTTGGGGGTTGCAGAATTAGCAGTAATTCCAAGTTGGTAGAGAGGATAATGAACAGAGTTGACAAGTTGAAAACCAATGAACCAGGAGTTTACGTGCTTCTCTCGAACATCTATGCCTCAAGTGGCAAATGGCCAGAGGCTGTGCGGACGAGAGAGAAGATGGAAGAGAAGAGCTTATGGAAGAAAGCTGGGTGTAGTGCCCTGGATGTCGTTAACATGTGATGCTTAAGTACCCTTTATGTGTTGTTTTATAAGGAAAAAAAACAATTCTTCAAAATGTCCTATTGAAGTGATTCTTCAAGTAGTGTGTATAATCTCCTTGTATCCAACTCCCCCAGAAAGAACGGAACACACAAGCATAAACTAATTTTATGTGTAACAATCGGCATAGTGATAATGAAATTGAAGACAATGTGAGTCAGAGGCCAACCCAATTTAGTGAACCATGACAGGAGAGCTCTATTGATCCAAGCTCTTCATCCACTCCCAATACATCAAACACTAGGAATTTATTTCCATGGATTAGCTCTAAGGAGCTGCCTAATGGTAGCTATTAAGACTATATACTTGACTGAATATCACTAATGATAGCATTTACAGACACACCAAATAGAGGATTCCCTTTTCTTTGGTGGGATAGGGTAAGTCTACATGCTTCAATCTTTGGCTGACGAAGTGATAAAAATTCAAAATATTGATACACTTGATATGACTGCAATTGTGGCATAGCATCGACAAATGGCATGATGATTGTGATGGTAAAAAGTGCAACATACTCAAAAGATGAAACTGATGTAGGATCCAGCTCCACTCCATAGAGCCCAGGATCGGAGTGATCCCATGGCGAGATTACCCCAGCTGAGATCACTCTCTGGCCCCTAGGCTCTATGGAGAGATCTTACGCGCAAAAATTGAGTGAAAACAAAGGTACCACATGGCAAATATTTGATAGATCTCCAACTTGTGAACTTAAATAATTAATACAGAAAAGATAATAAGGCAAGAATCCTCCAAAGGGGTTGCTCAATTGACAAAGACCAACACCTCAAAATTAATCAAATAAGTGATGCCGACTAGATCTCGCTCAGGTGTGAGAGCTACAATCCAAAACAGAAAACATTTTCCCATATGCATATATATATATATATATATTTATTTATTTCATAAGTTTGTGCCTAAGGCCATAAGCCACGACATCTATATTTAGAATTCATAAATTGACTCCTACAGTTCTAAACTGACTTGAAATTCAAACTACCACCTGCGATAGTCAAAACAGAATATTACTTGACACACTTACTCAAAACTATGACACTAAAAATAGAACATAGACTTATATAATGTAGATTCAATTCCTAATGATTCTAGGAGTTGATTAAGCTAACTACCAACACCCCCAACCACCCCCCCCCCAAAAAAAAAACCCATACCCTACTTGATTATATCGTATTCCCAGCTCCCATTAAAATACTCATTACAATGTATACCAATTGGACCAAAGGCTTGCCTATTCCACTAAAATAAGCTCACTTCTATGACTTACCAGAATCAGTAACAGTAGGGATATGAATCTATGATGCAAATTGGAGGTGATATTAAACAACCACAATGCCAGGAAAGAGGGATCCGCAATCAATATGATAACTAAATAGTGAACCTGAGAAGTCGAAGAGTTCTAAAGAAAAAAAATAATTCAACACCAAACATGTTAGCATTTTTTTTTTTTTTTTTTTTTTTTTTTGGGGGTGGGGGTGGGGGTTTGGGGAGGGAACCAGTTGGGCTGCTTACAATTTCCCAAGGGCAGTATCAGCCACAGAACCATCCCACATACTTACAATTTTCCTGAGTGTGAGTCTGTTGACCACAAAGTCACAAACAGCGCTTCAATTAGCATACATGGAGTAGCATTCTAAAGACATTCAGGATCTAAACATCATACAAGTTCACCAACGCAAATAAGATGAACCAGTTTATCAGAAAAAAGGAAAGATACAAGCCCTTATAAGGACCAATAATATACTCTCTGCAGAAAATAAGGTCGACTTTCATTAGTTTCAGTTGTATGTCTATCTGCAAAACTTTGTCCTCACTCAAACCAATTAATTGATAATTTAAGTCCCCGCCTAAATATATTCCGCTACATTCTGCTTCTTCATGCATTGATCATGTTGAACTGGAATCTGGACAGCTGCTGTGGGATGGTGGAGATAACCGGTCCATATCTCTGCACCCAAATAAATTACACATGTTACAAGGAAGGTTGAAAATATATGTTATTATTCTTCAAAAATAGTTTTCCCTTTTTTTTTTTCTTTTTTTT
>NC_056562.1:33299647-33338064 GCF_013358625.1 Macadamia integrifolia
AGAAGCAACACTGCCTAAAGTTCCATATAACAGAAACCCTAAAATCTACCAAGTTTATAATATGCCAAAAAATAGATGCAATACTACTCAACTCAGCCTTATTCAACTAAGTGGGGTCGGCTACATGGATCATTTTTCTCCAGTCAGCTCTATTCAAAGCCATACTACTTACCAATCCTAAGCTATGCATGTCTTCCCTCACCACTTCTCTTAAAGTTATTTTAAGCCTACCCCTGGCCTCTTTTAGATCCTTCAATCTGAATCAAATCACCCATCCGTATTAGAGCATTCAAAGGCCTCTGCTGCACATGTCCATACCACCCAAAATGACTTTCTAACAACTTATCATATATTGAAGCTACTACTAAATTAGCTCTAATCTGTTCAATTTTATCTTTTCTAGTCTTGCCACCTCATTCATCTCAACATCCTCAATTCAACTACACTAAGTTGGTTTATATCTTGTTTCTTTACTGCCCAAAACATAAATACATCAAATCCGGTCATATAACAGTCCTATAAAATCTCCCTTTGAGTTTTAAAGGAATATATCGATCATTCCGGGCTCAGCCCTCCACCTCATCCATCATATTTAATTCTTTGGGCAACATCATCCTCTACTTCTCCTTTTTAATTCATAATTGAACCTATATACTAAAATTTCAATTCACGCCATCTCACTATCATCAATTTTTACCACCTCACTTTAAATCCTATTGTTACTAAAGTCACACCATATACTCTGTTTTTGTTAAACTTATCTTAAGACCTTTTGATTCCAACGCTTTGGTTCACCTTGGCGCCATGACAATTGTGGTCAAAACCGTTCAGTTAAAACCCAGCAGAGTAGCACCCAGTTTCATTCAACCTTCATCAAAACTGAAATATTTCGTAAAATCTCAGTGGTTTTGACAGAGATTTCAAACCATGTTCACTACACCATTATACATATCTTTAACCATGTCATTTATTTACTTGAAAAACTTCTCTTCTCTAACACTTGCCAAATTAACTCTTTTGGGAAACTCTGTATAAGCTTTTTATAAGTCAATAGAGACCATAAGAAGATCCTTTTTACATCCTCCAAATCTTTCCATTAGTTTCCTAAGCCCGAAAAAAAAAAAAGGATTATGTGGTTGATCTTTCTGGCATAAATTCAAATTGGTTATCTAAAATATTAGATACTCGTCTCAGGTGGGTTTCAATTACTGTATCCCATAATTTCATAGTAAGTTCTATTCCTCTACAGTTATAACCAAGGCTTTAGGAATCGGGCACGGATTGGATGTATTGATGCAAGGTATGGACATGGGGTATAACAGTCAAAATATATACATCTGATGCCGACCGATACCCGATACTTGACACCATGGTTATTACAGCTTTGAATATCACTTTTATTTTTATATAAATCAGAACCACAATACTTCATCCATCTGGACCTAATGCTTTACCTATTTTCATCTTCTATAAAGCTTCCTTTACTTCAAAAACCCTAATTTTCCATATATATCTATGGTTTGTGGTTTCTTGCTGGTCATTACAACCTTCTGAAACACTAGTACATGTATTGTTTCATTTTTTAAGTTGTAGAAATAGTTATTCCAACAACACATTATTCTTCTACAAGAACATTTTGTCATGTTATTATCTGATGCATAATCCATTATTTCTCGACAAGAAATCCTTGTGTCTATATTTCTTGCAGAAAAAAATGTCTGTGCCAGCATATTGATTCTGCTTAAAGCAACACCCAGTATCTAACAGTAATGCCCAACATTCATAAACATGTCCAGGTACAACTAATAAGGATAATGGGAAAGAGCTATATATCATTTTACCTGAACGTTGTCATAGAGCTCAAACAGTGGGACAGCTAACAGTTTCAAGTTTTTTGGAACTGCAAAGTAATCCCTCTCGGACAAGTGAACAAGGTAAAGCTTCTTACATTCCTGGATCAAAAACCCCCTTTCAGACTCGAGCACAAATCCAAAAGATCATGACATGAGAAATATTGCCATAGTTTTTCAGGCTTGGAAATCTATTTACCTTCGGTTTTGTGATATGCGGAGGGCAGTAGGGGTACATTATAGTTTCAAAGTTTGGCCTCCACCAGACAGCGACACACTCCCCGATCTGCAACACAATGCAACCAGTTAATAGAAAATCAACCTTCGAAGCACAGTGACAATTTATTTTAGTCCTTTCGAGCAAGATTGTCCATTTGAATACCAACTCTAACAAGTTCCGATTCCAATCAAGAATCTAAAGACTACAGGCTATGGGATGGTCCTGCCCACCACCCCCCCCTTTTTTTTTTTTTTTTTTTTAAAGATAGCTCAACAAATCAATGGGCATAGACAAATATGCCATTCAGGACAATAAGCTTGGTGACTACTTAAGGTGACAAGTATTGATGCCTTTCAACCCACAAAAAGTTTAAGAAAAAAAATACCTGCCAATCTGGTTGAAGGGCTGTAGAATTAGTGGCAAGTTTGCTAGAGAGTTTCCGTTTCAAGCCCTCAATTTCTGCAGAGTTAAAACGTAAGCATCAAAACGGCAAAGGAAACAATATCATCAAGAACACCCTCACAGAAATTGGGGCAGGGGAGAGAGAGAGAGAGAGAGAGAGAAAGAACTATTTTACCATTTTCTCCAGGTTTTAGACGCCCACCAGGAAGCTTGCAAAAGGTGTTTCCAATTTGCAGAAGCAGTATATGAGGATGGTTATGCTCCTGAACCTGTAAAATAGAAATGGCAGCCACAAAAAAAAAAGGATTAAATGTCTGTGTGCAATACAGTAGCTTAACATCTGTTAACTTGGTCCAGCTACGAGGGATCAATAATTTCAATCGCAAGCAGAACTACACAAGGAAGAGAACTGACATTTTTCTTTCTGAGAGGAGGGGAAAAATGTGAAATTGCATGATCATTACCGAACAGGGTACGAGAAGGCCAGATGAAATACCTTTGCTATCCTCAGATTACAAATCTGATGCAGATAAATCAGCAAAAGTGGGCTTATTTTAGTGGAAATAAGCCTTAGGTTGGGTTTTATAGATGTTGGGCATTAGGTGTTAGATCCAATGAGTTTTAAATTGTTACATGCCACTTTAATGGTTCTATAATATGGGTAGGAGGTAGGAATATGAGATTTATTTTATTAGTTTAGATAGAGTCCTATTTCTTTATTTATACTTGATTACTTATTATTTAAGTAGCCAACCCCATTAAGTTGGGATAAGGATGAGTTTGTAGTTTGTTGTACTTGTTATCTAAGTGGTTTAGTTGGGTTGGGTTAGGTCTCTACGACTCCAACCTTGTTTTAAGTTTTTTTTTTCTTCTAGGCTGAGTTTTAGTAGTAGTAGACTACCTCCAAGGCAAGGCTGGAGGAGTTTTAGGCCTAGTTTGATTCCTGTTTTGAGTTTTCTATTTAAGCATATATGAGGGCTATATTGAGTTTTCTATGCCTTGTACACAAATTTGAGTAATGATTCTAATGAATATTAGCTTTGGCCTTTGGTTCTATGATGATTCAGAATGCTCTCTGCTATGGCCATTCAGTAGGCTCCCTGGTGGGGATACCAAGATCCCCTGATGGTGATTTACGGTCGGTGACTCCTGATCATATCCTCTATTTCAATTCAGTTTCCAATTTAAAAAAAAAAATAATCACTTCCCATTGATTGGATTTCTCAAAAAAATTTACTACTGATCTCAGAATTCCGACTTCAGTTCTCTGCTCTACTACTAATTTTGAAATTCGTGGCTATTCAAAATCTGAACTTTCCAATTAATACTAGATATCCTACATTCCTACAGCAACTAGGGTTTTTTTAATCTTTTGACTTCTGAATCTGTTTCGGCTGTTCTATTCCAGCTTCAATTACTGGTTATCCAGTTGTTAGACCTTAATTGATTAATGGTTTGAACCCACATTCTGTTAATTAATTCTGTGGTTGTTGAACTGTCCTTTCCCAAGTAGGATAACTCCATAACTGAGAGCCGAACCCTCAGATTCTAGTGACACTTTGCAGCACTGATCCTCAGTCCAAAATTGACCTCCGACCAGAATTTGAGCATTATCAGACAAGTCCTCTTTGAATAATTTAAATTTATCCTAATCTGGTTTGTACTTTTTTCCTGCAATCCTATCGCAAGCTAATCTCCCACTGGATTTTATCGGTTCGGCGCTAGCACTGCATTAAAATCCATGAAATCCTTTTCCTATTCCCTCAATATAATAAGCTCCAACAATATTTTGCAAACATGCTGGATGATGAGAGGAAATCTAAGAACAATTTACCTTTCTTCTTTCTATGAAAAATGAGCAAGGACAATTCACACTAAGGATCCCCCCGACATTGTCACAATGTGATGGAAGCCAATGGTTGGACAGCTTATCCTTCAATGTTATATTTCAAGTTTTGACACCATTAATCCATTTTATATATTTCAACTTGGGCTGGAGGAAAGCTACTCCCATTTAAATATGCTCCAAATACCATTTATGCCAATAATGGCAATAACTATCATAAATAAAACACCAATATTAAGTATTCATATCAACAAGGGAGACCTAACCAACCCTAAGCCTAAGGAATCTTACCTAGGCCAAGCCACCATTCAATAGTCAAGGCCAATGCAGAGCCCACTACAAAACAAAACTAAGCCTAGTACGTAACCCAACCTATGGCAGCAACTAGAGCACTTATCTAATCACATAGTTGCAGGAGAGCTGTTTGTTTGATGCGGTATGATGTCATGTATTCCATCGCAGTTTAATCCAGGAATACTAGTGCAGGCCCCCAAATAACGGCACTTGAAATTATCAGATTCTTCATACTATATCATAAACAAAGAAGTGAAAAAACCAAAGGAGTTAAGCATAGTTGTCAAGGCGTCGCCTTGGCGGCGCCTTGGCGTCCCGGCGGTAAATCATAGCCATGGCAGTACAACGACTAATGGTTGCACACTTGGCGGTCGCCTTGGACGGATAGGCGACGCCTTGGCGTCGCCATGGACGCCATACTACGTTTTAGTACCTAGGCGGTCGATTTTTTTTTTTTTACTAACATTTTCTATTATGATTTGAGACCAAACCCTCGGTCGGTCGATTTCAAATTTCCAATTAACGCCACAAACCCTCGATCGAAGCTCGAGAGTTCGAAGAGACGAAAACCGAAAACCCTCGACCGCTGCAACGATTTCTCTTCTCCTTCTCCGACAGCCACTGTTGCGTCTTCTGCTCCTCTCCTTCTTCTTCTCCTTCTCCGGCAGCCACCGCTGGTTCTTCTCTTCTCCTTCTCGTTCTCCGGCAGCCACCGTTGGTCCGCTGCAACTGTTCTCTCCTTCTCCTTCTTCTCCTTCTCCGGCAGCCACCGCTGCAACGATTTCTCTTCTCCTTCTCCGGCAGCCACTGTTGCGTCTTCTGCTCCTCTCCTTCTTCTTCTCCTTCTCCGGCAGCCACCGTTGGTTCTTCTCTTCTCCTTCTCCTTCTCCGGCAGCCACCGCTGCAACTGTTCTCCTCTTTCTTCTTCTTCTCCGGCAGCCACCGCTGCAACTCTTCTCCTTCTCCTTCTCCTTCTCCGGCAGCCACCGCTGCAACTCTTCTCCGGCAGCCACTGTTGCGTCTTCTGCTCCTCTCCTTCTTCTTCTCCTTCTCCGGCAGCCACCGTTGGTTCTTCTCTTCTCCTTCTCCTTCTCCGGCAGCCACCGCTGCAACTGTTCTCCTCTTTCTTCTTCTTCTCCGGCAGCCACCGCTGCAACTCTTCTCCTTCTCCTTCTCCTTCTCCTTCTTCGGCAGCCACCGCTGCTCTTTTCCTCCTTCTCCTTCTCCGGTGGCCACCGCTGCAAGCCTGCAACTCTTCTCCTCCTTCTCCTTCTCCGGCAGCCACCGCTGCAACTCTTCTCCTCTTTCTTCTTCTCCGGCAGCCACCGCTGCAACTCTTCTCCTCTTTCTTCTTCTCCGGCAGCCACCGCTGCAACCCTTCTCCTCCTTCTCCTTCTCCTTCTCCTTCTTCGGCAGCCACCGCTGCTCTTTTCCTCCTTCTCCTTCTCCGGCAGCCACCACTGCAAGTCTGCAACTCTTTTCCTCTTTCTCCTTCTCCGGCAGCCACCACTGGAAGTCTGCAACTCTTTTCCTCCTTCTCCTTCTCCGGCAGCCACCGCTGCAACTCTTCTTCTTCTCCTTCTCCGGCAGCCACCACTGGAAGTCTGCAACTCTTCTTCTTCTCCTTCTCCGGCAGCAACCAACATATAGGACTGGTTTTCCGGCAGCAACCAACAGTGACATCTTCTTGCTCCTTCTCCGGCAGCAAGAACAACAACAACCACAATACGAACAACATATAGGACTGGTTTTCCGGCAGCAACCAACAGTGACATCTTCTTTGCTCCTTCTCCGGCAGCAAGAACAACAACAACCACAATGCGATATCGCCTGCGACATCTTCTCCTTCGGCAGCAAGAGCGACAACCAGGTAAGGGCCCCACCTACTAGTAACTTCAAATCTTCAATGTTTATAATATGTTTTCCTCTTTATCTGTATATCTAGTTATCTACTATCTAGAGTTTGATCTTGATCTGAAGATGGGAAATCATATATTTTAGATTGCTGGAAAAAAAAAATATAAGAACTTGACAATGGTCTTGGTTGTGTATTTGTGTTAAGTGAAATGATTAAGTTGGATTTGTGAGTGTTTAATTGTTTTTTTTTTATGTTATCATGTTAATGTTATTGGTTAACACTTAACATACTTTGTTACTCTGTTTTGTAACTTGTAGGATAGGACTATAGGAGTTCATAATGGATGGTACTGTTGGTGGACCTGGTAGTAGTGGGGGTGATAATATAAGCACGGCTGCATATGATCCATCCAAAGACCCAACCAGGAAGGCCAAATCAAATGACCCTGGGTGGAAGTATGGGTATTGGCCTGACCTGTCAGACAAGAACCTTGTTAAATGCACTCTTTGTGGAAAAAACCTCAAGTGTGGAATTAAAAGGTTAAAGCAACATTTGGTGGGTGGATATGGAGATGTTGCTAAGTGTACCAAGACAACTGTAGCGATTGCTACAGAGGTGAATGCAGCTCTTATGCGCAATAAGAAGAAAAGGATGCAAGACGTTTTGGATGATGATGATGTTGATGTTGATGCTGGTGCTGGTGTTGGTGCTGGTGCTGGTGTTGGTGCTGATGTTGATATAGAAGTTGAAGGTCAAAGACAGTCTAGTAGGACTCCTTCTTCTACAACCTCTAGACTTATTCCTAGCTCTGGGACATTTGCTAAGAAAAAGAAAGTAGTCATTCAGCCACAAGTAAGGGGCCCCATGGATGCTCATGTTAGACGGACTCCTGAGCAAGTGGTTGCTGAGAGGCATCTTAAAGGTAGTACTCAGACTACTATAGAGAACCGGTTTAGATCAGCGGAAGAAAAAAAGAGAGTTGATAATCACATTGTTGACTGGGTTTATCAGTGTGGTATTCCATTCAATGCTATTAAGTCAAGGAGGTTTGAGGTGATGGTAGAATCTATTGCACAGTACGGGTCAGGATATAAGCCCCCAAGTTATCATGAAGTGAGAGTGCCATTGTTGAAGGCAGCAAAGGATAGAACTGCAGAGATGAAGAATAAATATGAAGAGTATTGGAAGCAGTATGGGTGCACTCTAATGACTGATGGGTGGACGGATAAAAGAGGAAGGCATTTAATTAATTTCCTCGTTAACTGTCCAGAGGGGACTTATTTCATGGAATCTGTTGATGCATCTAGCATATCTCAAACTGCAGAGAAGTTGTTTGAATTGATTGACAACAAAGTTCAAGAAATTGGTGAGGACAATGTTGTGCAAGTTGTGTCAGATAATGCATCGGCTTACAAATTAGCCGGTACAATGCTTATGCAGAAGAGGACAAAGCTGTATTGGACTCCTTGTGCAGCGCATTGCATTGACCTGATGTTGGAGGAAATAGGATTCTTGAATGCTAATAGGACTGTGATAAGTAAGGCAAAAAAAGTAACCAACTTCATCTACAGGCACACACGCATTCTTGATGCAATGAGGGCTAGAACAAATGGGAGGGATCTTGTGAGGACAGCAGCTACTAGATTTGCAACTGCATTTCTGACACTTCAAAGCTTGTTAAAACATAGAGATGACTTGAGACATTTGTTTATTTCTGAAGAATGGACTAGTTCTAATTTGGCAAAGACCGAAGCTGGGAAGAAAGTGGTTGAGACGGTGTTTGCTGTAGCATTTTGGAATGGTGTGGAAAATTGTCTTAGAGCTTCAAAGCCACTTCTTACTGTCTTGAGGATTGTGGATGGTGATGAGAGGCCTTCTATGCCTGAGGTTCAATTTGCCATGGATGAGGCAAAAAAGAAAATAAAAGAAAATTTTGGAGATAAAGAAAGGCACTACAAGAAAGTGTTGGATATTGTTAATAGGCGTTGGGAGATTCAGATGGGGCGTCCTTTGTATGGAGCAGCACTATTTCTTAATCCTGGCAAATTTTTTTCTTATAAGGAAGGTGATGATGGTGGCTACCAAATTATATCTTCTCTACAGCTTGCATTTAATGAAATCATTGAAAGAATGATACATGAACCAGCTTTACAAGACAAGATAAATACTCAAGCCACTTTGTATAGATATTCTCGAGGTGGTTTTGCCTCGGATATGGCAATTAGATCACGGGCAACCATGAGTCCTAGTAAGTAGAGTTCATTGTTTAATGTTTAGTTGTTTTGCTTGTGTGATATATTAAATATCAATCTAACTATTTTTATATATATTTATTTTTTATAGTTAATTGGTGGGGTTCATTTGGAGGTCATGCTTTTGAGCTTTCAAAGATTGCAAGACGTATTCTAGGGCTTTGTTGCTCCTCTTCTGGTTGCGAGCGCAACTAGAGCACATTTAAGTTTGTAAGTAGCTGGGTCTCAAGTCTCTATTTCATATTTTAGACTTTTTATTTTTGGAACAATAACTTTGTTTGTTGTTCTCTATTGTTTATGAATTCAGATTCATACCAAGAAGAGGAATAGGCTGGAACATCAACGTTTGAATGATCTAGTCTATGTTCAATACAATCGCCGCCTAGAAGAAAGGTTTCAAGAAAGACGTCTCCTCAACAGAAATTATGATCCACTTGTGCTTGATGAACTGGATTGGAGTAGTGAGTGGATGATTGACGAGCAAGTGGATGATGTAGTCCATCCCGATGCTGATCTCACATGGGACGTTGCTGGTAGAGCAATGGGGGCAACAATGGAGGGGCCCAATCGACCCAGGAGAGCTCAATCATCAACCTCTAGAGGAAATTTGTGCTACACACGCCGTGGTAGAGGGAGGGATGTTGGGGAGTCATCAGAATCAGATGGGGAAGAAGATTTGGAAGAAGAGGATGATGTGAATGATGACTTGGATGTCATAGATAATTTTGGTGAAAATGCAAATGCTTCTAGTGGACAAGGACAACAAAGGAATCTGCCATCTGTTGATTTGTTGGATGATTATGATGATTAAGTTATTTGTGTTTGACTGTTTGAGTGTTTGGATTTTATATATTGTTTAAACTTTAAACTTTGAACTTGGATGATTAGTTAAGTTTTTTTTTTATGTTGAGTTCATTTGCTATCAAGCTTTATTGCTTCAGTAAGTCACTAATAGCTTAACAGGTTAGCCACTTATCTCATCATTTGATCTAATGATTCTATTTTTTGGTTTCCAAATATATATTTCTCATTCTGTCATTCATATATGATATATTGACATATATACCTTTTACTTTGTTGAGGTTACTCACTCACTTCCAATCATTACTTTCAAGCTTCAATCACAGGTTAGCCTTTTACTTTTTACTTTTGTGTGATGTACATGTTGATTTTTTACTTTCAAGCTTCATTTTCCCCTATATTTAGTAATCAAAAGAATGCTCCTTGATTGTTTGTCCCTATGCCACACGTGACAACTATGTTGATGAGTGATGAATTGATGTATAACTGTATAAGTCAATAATTTATGTTGATTTTTGATGACATGATATGGCTATGTTGATTTTTTTGATGATTTGATGTTACTTAATGTTTGTTTTATATGTTATAGGGTATATATTCTAGGCTTGTAGCATGCTAAATAACTTTAAAAAATAGGAAAAATAAAAAAGTAGCATATTAAATAATTTTAGAAAATAGAAAAAATAAAAAATGACACACGGGCGATTTGACCGCCATGGCAACGCCAAAATGGGCGATTAATCGCCAAATCGATTAGCCACCCCTCCACCGCCTTGGATCGATTTGACGCCGTGACAACTATGTCCTCAATGTCACCACATTGAGAACAAGAAAAATAATTTTCAAGTTGAAAGCAGTAAAGATATGATAAAACAATCCATAATGAGGAAAGAGAAAGGGGGGGAAAGTATTGCAACACAAATTCCTTGCAAGAATTAAGGAATAATGGCTATAATTACAATGCAACCATGGAACAGTTCAGAACATGTCAACCAAATATGTAAAAGAGGTTGCCACATCTAAACCGAATAAAAAAAAAAACCAGCTCCTTTATACATTCCTCGCAAGCACACTCACCATAAAAACAGTCAACAAAATTTTGGAGGTTGAATATGAATGGTCTTACCTTGGCATTTGAAATCAATTGCCTCCTCGCTTGAACATCAGAGATAAGATGAGAATAAACAATCTCAAAATATATCCCTCGCTGCACATAGAAATCCAATTAAGAGCAGAAAGGTAATAAAAAAAGAGTCCGGGTCCAAATTAATACTTTGTTTTACACTCATTCATTATTCCAATAAATTAATAAGATGTAGAAACATGAAGAAGAGACCTCCATTGCGGCTTTGACCAGGGGGAGCTTCAAACGAAATGGTAGCCTCTGGGAGAAATCTATGGCAATAATATCCACCTATATGAATCAAACATATGTTTACACAATCAAAAATCACTTAAAATTAGCACAAATTATTCCAAAAAAAACATATATTCATCAAAGAAGACCAATCGAGCTCAAAATTCGCCAGGGAGGAATAGGAATAAATGTTCGACGGACTTTATAGCACAAACCTCAGAATCCTTGCAGGCACGATCGAAGGCAAGCTGATTCAAGGGGCGAACAGCGACCAAATCATAGGACTTGAGCACTGGATTGCCAGAATTCAAAGCGTCGGCCTGGCGAGGGGTTTCGACGGCAACGGTCAAGCGAGTGTACTGACGGAAGGGGGAGTTCGAGGGAACCCCCAAAATCTCTCTGTGGAACTTAACGGAGGTGGAGAGATTAGGAGCTGCTTTGAGAAGCGAAGAGAGAGGGAAAAGAGAGATGGTGCAGCGATCGGAGTCGGACATGATACCCTTCATCAAACGATTGTAAGCGACTCCGGTGTAGCCCATCTCCATTGCTTTCACTACGAACTTCAATCTCGCATTCTTCCTACTGCTCTTATTGGCGATGGATTTCTCTGATCTCCTTCCTTCCATGTACGGCACATTCAAATCGAAGAAACCCATTTCTTCCTCGATTCTGAAAGAGAGAGAGAAGCGGGGCGTAGAAGGGACCTAGGTAAGGTGGAGAGAATGAGTTTTGCCGCCCCCTTCGAAGGTTTGCTCAGCATCCTCAGTCCTTTAAGGCTATGTTTGGTAGCCCAGAGAAGAGAAGAAAAGAAAAGAAAATAAAATAAAATAAAATAAAAAGAGTATTTATGTTTGGTTATCAACAGATGAAAAGAAAAAAATTCAAAAAATTTTGAATTTTATGAGAGAGATAGATACATAAGAAATCATTATATAATCATTTATTTTTGTCTTATTATGTTTTCATATTTTCTCATGTTTTCTTGTGTTTTTGGTAAGAAAATTTTTGTCAAAATTTCTCAATTCCCAAGAGAAATTTTGAATTTGAAAATGAGAATCTTGTCCTGGGTGAAGACATACCAAGTGTATAGAAAAATTTTTAACCTAAAACTGTGTTTGGATGTCAAGAAAAGAAAGAGGAGAACCTTAAATTCTAGGTGTTTGGTTAGGGTTAGCGTTAGGGTTAGGGTTAGAACAAAAAAGAGAATAAGGGTGTGATCGGGGACATCTGTGCTGCGGGAGTGCATTATACATCGTTTGACGCAGCACTAGAGAGAGACACATGTCCATTGGTTGATCGTGTGGCTTGATCTGATGATGCCTCAGAGAGCGGCAATACACATGCGTGACACCTAATTATCTAATTTGTTGCAGATAAGAGCTGCGATTCCTCACTGAGAATGAGCAGCTGATGTGAAGTAGACCTTTTTTTCTCTCTCTAATGGCGGTGCAGACGATTGTTCGAGAATGTGTTTTTTAATTGAGAAAGTGACTGGGTTTTGGGTCTTTGACGGTTCGTTTTCTGTAAATGGATCTTGATTACGTTTCATTGGTGGAGACGGGAATTCCTGAATTCAAATTGAACGATTCTTCACTTCTTTTGGAAAATCAGAGGTCTTTTCCCTGTTCGCACTATCACGATCCTCAGGATTTTTTTTTTTTTTCATGATTGCGAGAATGAGCAGAGGAAATGCCCAAATCCCCTAAAATACTCTGTTTCAGGATTTAATTCGAAGCCTGGGTATGCAGTCTCTTGCGATTAGGGTTTCTTCTGGTGCGATTGTGAGTGTCTTCCCTCATGTGGTAGTGGAGCAAAATAAAGACAAGCTGACAATTGCGTGAAGTCCCAATCTAATTTTAAAATTTAACGGCTAAGAATCCTCCAGTTCGGCTAGGGTTCCAAACGTCAATAAAATACAAAAAAGCGAGAAAACCATACCATTTTTTGTAGGATTTTCTTTCCTCTCTCATCTTGACATCCAAACATAGTATTCTCTGAAAATAGAGATTGACAGTCTGGATTTGCTGCATTAGCATTCTACGTTTCATTTATCAACCAGCCCTTTTTTTTATGCTATCCCATAAAGAATGTCACTATTGGAGTAATATTCACTGCATGATACTAAATTATGTTGTTAGGAAATATACCTTAAATGCTAACATCAGGTTTTTTTTTTTTTTTTAATATTAAAATATCTCCATAATAAGTAAACTATCAAGTATATCCTTAACATTCTTCTTATTTTTCCCCAAATTAAATAACCAACCCTTGTTCTGAAATAGTACAACAGAACCGAAGAAGAACCCTCTGTATGTGTAAAAACATGGACTTCAAATCTGGTGAGTTTTTCTCTTTTTTACTTTTCACCTTTAACGGGAAAAAGATATTTTAGTGGAGATGAGAACGATTACAGAAGGGAAACCACCTCCGATCCCAAAAATGGTTTTATTAAAAAAACAAAAAAAAGAAGAAAGAAAGAAAGAAAGAAAGAAAGAAAAAAGAGAGAGACAGAGAAGGAAGAAGAGATAATTAATAAAACTCGGAAATGGGAGTAGGCTTATTCTAGTGAAGGATGGATGCTCACGGGAAGGGTCCTATGCAGGAGGTTAAATACGGAACACACCCTCTCGATTTCGCTCCATCCTAACTTCTCCCCTCCTGATTTACCACTTCCTCTCTCTGTCTCTCTCTCTCTTCAAACCTTTCCTCTTTTGAAGAGTCTATGGGACTACTGATTTCAAATAAAAGCTTCAAACACAAAATACCATTCATGTGTTTTAGACAAAAGGGTAAAAATGTCAATTCAAATGATCACTTAATAGAAATTGAAGGTAAAGGGTACGAGTGTAATTAGGTATTATGCAGGGGTATCTCTCTAATAATGGCATTCTCTAAAGGGTGATACTGTAAGTTACCCTTTAATTAATTGAACTTCATACATGGACACAATATATTCGATCGGTCAATTATCGATATCTAATGAGATCTTCTGTAGTGCTATATTTCTTGTAGTACACATACAACAATCAGGAACGTCTTGAACTACATGTATAAGTATTTTTAGTCATATATATATATATATATATATATTTGGGTGAAATGTGTGTTATACACCCTGTCGCACTACAAAAGAATCTGATCCTAACAATGGGGGTTAAGCTAAAAAAACTATAATCCCATCTTTAAACATTAATTAAGCTAATCGTGTTATGAATGAATTGTAAGTGGGCCATAAACTAGTTGATCAAGTTATAAATAGGTTATCAATGCTAGTTGGTCTTGGACGATGTGTATATCAGGCTACAACCAAGCACCATGAAACACAAAAATAATTTGTATATATATATATATATATATATATAATTTTTTTTTTTATGAAAGTGTAGGTTATCAGTGCTAGTTGGTCTTGGACGATGTTCGCTCCATCGTGCTGCTTTCTAAGATTTCATAATTTGGAACCAAGTGCTAGTGGGAGGCAACTCGGGCCTCAAAAAACCGGAGCTCACATAAAACCCACCTTAAAAATATTGGGCTTGGGCTGTGATTTTTCAGTTCGTGGGCTAGGCCGGGGTCTAAAAAGTATAGACTCAATGTTGGGCCAAGCCAGTGCATAAGTTAAGACCTTAGACTAGGCCTGGCCCATCTGAAGCCCACCTTCAAAATCATGCATGTGTCTACTATCTAGTATTGGTGTGATGTATTAAATAGGGAAAATCCAGATTCGACTCCTCTTTCGATAAAAAAAAAAAAATTAGTGATTCCTAACCCAATCGATTGGAGAGGATCTCTTTTCCATATACATATCAAATCTGCTATTAATCTATGTGTATATGTGACTTTTATGTTAGCTTTTTCTTATGGATTTGAAATGGCTAAATATCTTACCAGAAAAGAAAAAAAAAAGACACGGCCTAATATGTTCCACCAAAAAATGATATGGCTTGGTATGTGATTTCTCAAATAAAAAATAATAAAGATCTAACTCTGATTTTTTAGACTATAGGTGGGCTTTTTTATTTTTCTTGTTGGGTAGCAGATAAAAGGTAGGTTTAAATCTATGATTGTATAGCAAGATAATGTCGAAATTAGTCCGAGCTACCTTAGTAGCTCCTGATTAAGTGCTTAATGGCAAGATCCGCTCAAAGGTAAGGTAGATGTTTTTGGTTCACGTACCAAATTGTTCTGTTCTAGTAGGCTTTTGATCCATACATTTTAAAATTCATTTTCTCTCTCTAGTTAATGGATGCTAAATGTTCAGGACGTACGAGATCAATTTTGTGCCTAAATCTGATCCAACCTGAAAAAAAAATGTGAGATTGATTAAAGGTAACTTGAATGTTCAAAATAATTCATGGACCAATTTGATTTATGGGGGAATGCTCTCCGGGGGAGCCTGGCTGTTTTCTCTCTCTGCTCCCCATGTAAAATAACCCATACTGATAGAGGAGAGAGACAAAAAAGGCGGCGATGTTGCACGGTATACTCGCCCCACATAGAATTGCAAAGTGAAACTTGTTTTTAATTAAATGAAAGAAAGCTACCTGATTGCGTGGCCTCTACATCAGCACCAGGGCCAATGAGGAGGTCCATAAGACAGTAAAGGCATCAACAAGATGTGGGTATTTTGTATTTCACAAGGTGGTGCCATCATTTTGCTCCCCACCTCCTCTGTATAAGGTGCAGGGACCAAGCGACTAGTAGCCTCTTTTTTCTCTTCGCTTCTTTTATATTATGGGTATCACAAATCCTCCTCCATATTCTTTCTCACCTTATTTGGGTTACCACACATCCTCCTTGTTTCATTTCCTCCCTTAGCTTTCTTATAATCTGGGGTATCACACATAATCCTCCTCATATTTGTTTTTTTATATTCTTCATAATCGAAGTCTCTCCGAGTCCTTCAACTTGTCCGCTCATAGTGGTTTTGGAATGGTGGTGAACAAGGATTTCGATTGGGTTTATTACCTAAAGGGCATGTTGAAACCGCTTGTGGCCATCACAGTGGTTTTAAGGATGTGGCTCTGTCGTTTGTGCAAAAGCTTGGGTTGGGGAAGGAGATGCTCTACTCCATTACAAGGGTTTTTCTTCAGTTATTTGTCATCGATTTCTTGCTTCAATTCATTTTCAACAAAAAGAACACTTGCTAGATTTTAAGCGCTTACTTGTTCATGGTCAATTTCCTTATTTTCTATAAAAGCAAAAGACAAAAATAACCGATATCCACTGATCATCTCTGAAACCGATCTGAACTGTGATACCAATATCAATACCAAGAACTAAATCCATGATCCAGCCCTTTGAATTATTTTTCATACATTCTATTCTTCAAAACAATTTTGTTGTGATAGCCATCATTTATGGCTTTGCTTTTTCACCTCT
The DNA here is from genome assembly GCF_013358625.1 of Macadamia integrifolia. Lineage (NCBI taxonomy): Eukaryota > Viridiplantae > Streptophyta > Magnoliopsida > Proteales > Proteaceae > Macadamia > Macadamia integrifolia. The sequence goes on from NC_056562.1 coordinate 33,315,907, forward strand.
AGATTATTTATCATACATTCCCTTTTTTTTCAAAATACTAATTTTTAAACATCAAAAGTTATTAATAATTATTTGTCCACTAAACCTAACCGTCAAGAATCATACACCAACACAAGATCATAGAGATGAAAATGTTTTTTTGAAAGTTAGCTATGAACCACCCCTTACATTACATTATTCCAATCTCCATCTCATGTAAGTGTATCCGATCAATCCGTCGACATATTAATCCATAATTCAAAAGGAGAGGCACAGTGTATGTAAGAGAGAGAGACTTTTTTTGTATATTGGTTAACCATAACAGGTTTATCATATTTATAATTAGATTTAATAATAATAATAATCAAGTAACTCTATAATCTTAAAGTAATATTGGAAATATTCATTCAAAGATATATGGAAACACATTTAGTAAAAGAAATAAAACCAAAGGGATAGAGCAACGAACTTGATACGAGTAGTACACTCGAACGTTCAAAGTTCAACTATCACTAGTCACATCTTCGGCCACTCACAGGGGTTGTGTTTCATTGAACCCCGCTTCTCACAACTTAACCTTATCTGGGTATCTCACAAATCCTCTTATATTGTCTTCTTTCATATTCTTCCTGTGATCGAAGTCTGTTTATCACATGTCCTTCAATAAGTCTGCCCAGAGTGGTGGTGAACATGGATATCGATTGGATTCCGTTTTGGAATAATGGTGGTGAACATGGATATCGATTGGATTCATTACCTAAAGGGCATGTTGAACATTACCTAAAGGGCATGTTTTTGGAATAATGGTGGTGAACATGGATATCGATTGGATTCATTACCTAAAGGGCATGTTGAAACCGCTTGTGGCCCTCACAGTGGTTTTGATGGCCGTGGCTCTGTTGTATGTGCAGAAGCTTGGATTGGGGAAGGAGATGGTCTACTCCATTACAAGGGCTTTTCTTCAGTTGTCTGTCATCGGCTTCGTGCTTCAGTTCGTTTTCAAACAGAAGAACGGTTGGTGGATTTTCGGCGCTTACTTGTTCATGGTCCGTTTCCTTCCTTATTTCTTCAACTACTTTCATCATTCTTTATTTTCTTCATATTTTTGTTTGTTTTTTTAAGCTTCTTTATGTGGATTAGGGATTATTATGTTCCTTACATGTTAGTTGAAAGATCTATTAGGGATTTTCTCTGGCTGCTTGAATTGTAATTTGGTCCATTTTGATGGTTATCATGTTTTCTATATTTTAATTTTTACCTATTCCCAATCACCCAAATATGATTCTTTTGTGATCAGTTCTGTTTTTCAAAATTTATAATCATTAGACCTAAGAGAATGATGATCTTTGAAACCTGCTTCCTACTTTGGCTATCGTTGGTTCAGACATACCTCTACTGTTGCTACTCAATTTTAGTATCTTGTGGGAACTTCTGTAGGATACTCTTTAACACTCAACTTGTGAATGCCCTCCTCCTTTTTACTTCACAATGGAAGAACAATTCCAACTGGTAGGTGGAGGGAATTTCGAACTGGTAGGTGGCAGGCAGGATGATTTGGCAGATCCGCATCAGTGTCATAGGTCGATACTGATCTGATTCTCAAGATTTAAATCCCTGTTCCCAAGTTAATGAATTAAGGGTTTGTAGGCTAATTAGTAGTTGATATGGGACTAAACTCCTAACTCTATCTCACACATGTCAGAGTACAAACTGCGAACATGTGGATACAATGAAAACCCGGTCTGATATCATGTAAAGTTTTCAACCCAAAAGTCAGAAGTGGGATGAGAAGGGACTCCAGATGTATGAGAGGAGCTGTAAGCTAATTACTAGTTGGCATTAAACTCCCAACACTTGAGTTATGTGCCCCATTTTTGCATTCTATTCATGTTCTTGCAGGTCTCAGTTGCTAGTTACACAGCAGGCCAACGGGCAAAACATGTACCAAATGGGAAGTACATTGCAGGAGCGTCTATTCTGACTGGAACATCAGTGACCATGTTCTTGCTGCTTGTCCTCAATCTTTTCCCTTTCACACCACGCTACATCATCCCAATTTTAGGCATGATGATTGTTAATTCCATGACTGGAACTGGTGTAACAATGAGGCGACTCCGAGATGATGTCAGGATCCAAAAGGACCTGATTGCCATGGTGGGGGTTGAAATCGTCTGTAATTCCGATCTCGTACAATTCCGTGCAATATCACCTTCAGGCGGTGACACTTGTATTGATACCAATATAATGGTTCAGATCTGGTACAACTAATAAAACATTAAATCAGTGAAGAGGCATTTAAATAAGATCTGGACCATTGCATTGGTATCAATACACGTATCACCCCCTGAAGGTGGTATTTCATGGAATTGTACGAGATCGAAATTGCAGACGATTTTTTTCCGGTGAGTGGTGGCCCTGGTGGGTTTAACTCAGAAGTATTACTTTCAATTTTTTTTTTTTTTTTTTTTTTTCTCTTGGCATCCAAACATAGCTTCTTTCTGTATATGTAGGTGGAAACTGCATTGGCCCTTGGAGCAACCCCAAGACAGGCTACAGTTCAGCAAGTAAAGAGGTCTTTGATTCTTGCACTCTCTCCTAGGTTAGACAATGCAAAGACCATGGGGCTGATCTCACTTCCTGGTGCTATGGCTGGTCTTATAATGGGGGGTGCCTCCCCTTTGGAGGCCATTCAATTGCAGCTTGTGGTGATGAACTTGCTGATGGGGGCAGCAACTGTTAGTTGCATTATGGCATCATATCTCTGTTGGCCAACCTTCTTCACTAAAGCTTACCAGTTGGAGCCCAAGGTCTTCAGTAAAGAGTAGGCTTTTTTTGTTGTTGTTGAAGTACTACTCCTTGACTACTCCTTACAACGGACATATCAATTATGAATTAGTGATTCATGCTCGTAGGGCATGACAATGGTGAAGGGAAAGGTATTCTTCATGATGTCTTCATACGCTCATCTTCCTTGGTACTTCATCAAAATGACAGATCGACGGTCTGGGTATGCTGCGTCAGTTCTCTTTGTCATTTATAATGGAACCCTTTTTTTGCGAAGGAGGTGGGAGGAGCTTGAAAAATTTTTAGTTGCATTAATTTGAAATACTTCGAGGATAAGAAATTCTCCACACCCAAAATGCAAATTATCATACTCTTAGTAAGTATCATATGACAATTCAAATTGTTTCATCGGAGTTTACCATGTGGCAAAGTAGAATTCAAGGCCACAAGATGGTGCATGGGATTGCAATGGGTTATGGATATACATTGGTAGTTTGGCAATGGATGGAAGAATATATATTACATCCAAGTTATACAATTTCTTCAATATCCAACAATTAAAATTGCCACATCGTTTTTCCATGTAGAAAAATCAGGTTATGGCATGGTTACAAATATAATTATAACCAATGTCATTGTAATTAATTTCTTTGTTAATTTTTGCTCCATATTATATAGTTAAAAATAAATAATCAAAGGGGGAAGGTTCTCACTAAGGCCCAAGAACTAATTTGGGTGTAAGGAGGGAGCTCATCACGTACTTGACGATAGGAGGTATTTAGAACATATCATTGTTCAGGAGGAACAACTATATATGCAGGGCATATTATTCGTGTGCAGGAACTTTCGTCATAAACAAAATATGATATGCCCTGTGCATCAAGTTTTCGTATGAGAATCATTCTCGTAAGGTGTTTGATCCACACATGAACTCCACTAAAAATAAAAATTAATTAAAAGAGGAGAGAGATAAAGGGGAGTCTAAGTGTGGATTAAATACCATACAAAAATCCTTCTCGTATGAGTACCTGATCCGGACCACTGTTAGCAAAAACGCGTTTAAAACTCCGTTTTAAACACATTCTCGTTTTTTATCATTTAAAACATGTTTTCCCGTATGCTTATCAAAGAAACTTAAAAAAAAAAGGAAACGGAAAGCATTTCCGTTCTAAACATGTTTAAACACGTTTTCCTTTTTTGGCGTTTTTTAAGACTTAACTTGTTGAACATAATGTCTACTTAATTGACCATATCTTTCTCTCCCGAACTCTGATCCACTTGATTCTTTCGCCGACTTGAAGCTAATTCAATGACATATATTTCTCATGATATTACTTTCAACTCAATATCAATGTATGGATCAAAAAATTGAGATATAAATTGATGCATTTGTTGAAAAATGTTTTTAAAGTGATGACTCATGACTCAAACTGAACATACAATACTCCAAAAGTGTGTTGACTATGTTGACAATAATGAACAACATCATAGTCAAACCACATTGCTCAATAAAACTTGGACATGTGTGGTGTATGAATTTAGAATTAGTAGTGGATGATATTCAATTATATGTCATAAAACTTATAATGAGACATGAGATATTTATGCATTAGTGTTGGATACTGTAGTTATTTTGAACATTAGATGCAAATATTCATGTAACAATTCCTTAATTTATACGAGTATAATACTATTTTTTTGGTCCCATTTGTTTAAAATCTACACATTAAAACTCGTACCGTCTGTTTTTCGTTTTTTATTGTTCTCTGATTTTTTGACTGTTTATTTGATTGTATCGTTCAAAAAATTATACTATTTAAAATCCATACCATCCGTTTCTATGTTTTTGCCATTCCTGTTTTCACTAACAAGGATTTGGACTTCCCTATTTGAGAATGTTCACATACGTCTCATGATGCATGTCTTTTTTATGATGAGAGAGTGATACATATAAGACAATGGGCGAATTTCGCCACCAACACCCGTACCCACTAGACTATTTAACTACCTGTGTCTAACTATTTTCTATGTTTAATTTAGTATCTTTTTCCATTAAAAAAAAAGAAAAAAAACCCTCGCAGGCCTCGAAAGCCTTATCCGACGTGTATGATAGATTGACCATTATCAAAGCCCTAGATGTAGATGTCATGTAAATTTGACTCTTCGTGTTCCACGGTTTCATGACGACAATAGTCCTTTTCTTATCACATACATCCTTTTTACTGTCATTAATAATGTTTAACAGGGGTATTTATGGAAGAAAAAAGACACATCTGGTCGTGAAACTATGTACAAGAAGAGTAGTTACGGAGAAAGAGAAGAGTTGTTAGCGCACACATGCCCCTGAACGGCTTTACCGTAGGGGAGGCACGTCATTATCTCAGATCGACAATGAAATTGCAGATGCGAGCTTTACCAAGCGAGCTTTCCTCAGAAATTCACGTCCCCAGATGGTCCAATTTCATGAGAAGTTTTGGCTCAGCTTCTCACCTTATCTGGATATCACTCATCCTCCTTATATTTTTCCTCTGATCAGAGTCTGGCTGAGCCCTTCAATCTTTCTGCTACTCTGTTCAGAGTTGTTTTGGAATAATGGTGGTCAATATGGATATCGATTGGGTTCATTACCTAAAGGGTATGTTGAAACCGCTTGCGGCCATCACAGTGGTTTTGATGGCTGTGGTTCTGTCGTATGTGCAGAAGCTTGGGTTGGGGAAGGAGATCCTCTACTCCATTACAAGGGCTTTTCTTCAGTTGTCTGTTATCGGCTTCGTGCTTCAGTTCATTTTCAATCAGAAGAACGATTGTTGGATTATCGGCGCTTACTTGTTCATGGTCCGTTTCCCTGTTTCATTTTCTCCATTGCTTAGCATTCCTTCTTTTCTTCATGTTTTTGTTAGTTTTGTAGCTTCTTTGTGTGGATTAGGGATTTTTTGGGTCGTTACATGTTTTCTGAAAGTCTTACTAGGGAATCTATCTGGTCGTTTGAATTGCAATTTGGTCCATTTTGGTGGTTATCATGTTTTCTAAAGCTTAATTAATACCCATTCTTAATCACCCAATATGATTCTAAAATGTAAGAAAATACTGTGAAGAGTTTTACGGATGATATGCAATGGCTGAGAATGAAACATTGTTTGTTGGGTTGCTCTGCCATTGTCATGAACAATGGTAATGAATCCTGTTGAGCTGTGAGGTTGGTGATCTTTGATACCTGCTCCCAACTTTGATTGTGATCGGTTCAGGCATACCTTTACTGTTGATGGGAGACCATATGATCAAAGGATATGGCTTTAACGAAAAAACAGCACTGCCTGCAACTCCAAATGTTTGAAAAATTGGTGGAAAATGGTGTAGACAAAGGATAATGTTTCACACTAAGTTGTTTAATCCCTTTTTGCATTCTATTCATGTTCTTGCAGGTCTCAATTGCAGGTTACACGGCAGGCCAACGTGCAAAAAATGTACCACATGGGAAATACATTGCAGGAGCATCTATTCTGACTGGAACATCAGTGACCATGTTCTTGCTTGTTGTGCTCAATGTGTTCCCTTTCACACCAATGTACATCATCCCTGTTGCAGGCATGATGGTTGGTAATTCCATGACTGTTACTGGTGTAACAATGAAGCGACTCCGAGATGATGTCAGGATCCAAAAAAGCCTGGTAATTCATCTATGTTTTTATGGGTTTTGTATTTTCTTTGGCCTTATCTTTGTTCTTAATCTGAATTTTCTAATTCCTTATGTAGGTGGAAACTGCATTAGCACTGGGAGCAACCCCACGTCAAGCTACACTTCAGCAAGTAAAGAGGGCTCTGATTCTTGCTCTCTCTCCTTCGTTGGACAATGCAAAGACTATGGGGCTGATCTCACTTCCTGGTGCCATGACTGGTCTTATAATGGGGGGAGCCTCCCCTTTGGAGGCCATTCAATTGCAGCTTGTGGTGACGAATATGCAGATGGGGGCATCAACTGTCAGTAGCCTTATGTCAACATACCTTTGTTGGCCAGCCTTCTTCACCAAAGCTTACCAATTGGAGGCCAAGGTCATCAATGCAGAGTAGGCTTTTCTTTTTGTTGCTAAACTATTCTTTACTACATATATATCAATTGTGAATTTGTGGTTCATGCTCGTAGTACATGATATGGTGAAAGGAAAGGTATTCTTCATGATGTCTGCCGAACTTGTATTTATGAATCTATGTTGTTTTCTTAAATTGAAACCCATTATAAACTGCAAGTCTGCAATCATCTCAACCACTCTTTTGCAATCAGATACTCATATTTGTAAATTATTCATGCATTAATTTGTCTTTGTGGTAGTGTCTGATCGGATCCTCGTACGAGAATGATTATCGGACTCCACGTAATCTCTCTTTTCTTTCAATTGGTTTTTATTTTGAGTGGAGTTCAAGTGTGGATCAAACACTGGACGAAATGATTCTCTTACGAGGACCTGATCCGATTCCCTTGTGGTATTGTGCTCTCCTTTCTTCAATATTGTAGTGGTTGAGAGAGAGAGAGAGAGAGAGAGAGAGAACTAGGGGTGTCAATCGGTCAGTCCGGCTCGGTTTTGGTCCGGATTGAGTCAGTTTCGGTGTGGGAAAGTTGAAACCGAAACCGAACCAGTAAGGAAATTCCAGTTTCGGTTTGGTTTGGGTTTCGGTGCGGTTTGGTTTCGGTTTGTCTTCGGTTTCTTAAATCGATTTGTAACTGGGTTGGTTTTGATTTTTGGTCTAGTTTGGATTCGACTTTCCATACAAATGTATACAAAACTATGCAAATTTTGATTTTTTTAATGAATTTTGGAGTGTTTCGGTTTCGATCCGGGTTTTGAGCTGGTTTCAGTTTGGTTTCAGGTTCATCCGGTTTTCGGTGCGGTTCGGTTTGATTTTGGGGTTGCAATACTTGAAACCGAACCGAACCGAACCAATAAGGCTTCGATTCGGTTTGGTTCATGTTGTTATTGGTTTGGTCCGACCGATTTTACTGATTCGGTTTAGGAATTGACACCCCTATGTAGAACAATGGAAAAACAGTGGAAGCTATTTCCAAGACCAGGGGTTGAGTAGACAATTCAACCAGGTGAGAAGTGGTGGACAGCCAGTCTCGAGTGGGTCCTACGATTCCCGAGTTGCCTCGCATAGTTTTGAAAATTATTGTGCCGATAATTTACCCCAACTACAGATCCAAGAAAAAATAAAACTAGACTGGGAAGGGCTTGGTTTCGTATGTGCGAGCCCAAGGCAACGAAACTATGGTTATAAATATAATAGTAAACAATGTCACTACAATTAGATTATTGATTTATTTTTTGGTCCGACTAATAAATGGAGGAGAAAGATTCTTTACAAGATTAATATAAGAAAGAATTTACACATACTAATAATAATAATAATGGGTTAAAAAATGATATCATTCATAATAATAATAATGGGTTGAAAAATGATATCATTCATATGAAATCATATTAGAATCATATGATCAAAATATAAGATAGAGAATATCAATGTAAACCCCATAATTTATCAATATGAGTATGATATAAAAGAATCTATTCAAGGGCAATGTATGCATCATTTACACAAAAAAAAATATAAGATAATTTTTTGATAAATATATGAGAACGTCGAGCTCCACATACATATGGTTGATGATGCATGTCATTTTGATTCCATAAATACTTTCTCAGCACTCTTAATGACAATGAAGGGGCATTTATGGAATGAAAATGACATGTGTAATAATGATTTTTTTTATGACGGATCGTATTGCTTCCATAAATACTCTCTAAGCACTATTAATAGCAGTGGAGGGGCATTTATTGAACGATGAGGACATGTGTCATCGTGAACCTTTACATGTCTTCCTTTTCTTTCCCAAATTTTCTTCCATGCCATCATTAATTAAAAATATGAGTTAAAAAGGACTTTGTGAAAGCGACAAAGATGGGAAACTCCGCGATCCACATAACACTCTGACGCGTAGTGCCTTGTGCGATATTTTTATCAAAGCGATAAACTATGGCTAAATGATTTTTATCAAAAAAACAAAAGCGTAGTGCGTTGTAGGCTTGTACGACCTTTATTAAAAAAAAAAAAAAAAAAAAAGCGTCGTGCCTTGTACGGCAGTACCACTGGGGAGGGTTGAAGTTTCGAAACGTAAACGTAAACGTAAAGGTCAAAAAAGAAAAAAAAATTGATAAGCTTATATTTATTTTTTAAAAATTACCATAAATAAGGGTGTTTGAATAAATAAAAGTGAAAAATTGATCAGATAATATCATCTAATGTAATAATTGTTGTTTAATTTTTTTTTATATTTTTTATATTTTTGCAATTCATAGAAAAGCTTTTTGTCAATCTTTCTCGTTTTTCTATTTTTAATTTGATCTTCTTTTTATTTCTTTTATTTTCCAGAAAGGTGGATTTCATTTTGTGGTGCATTCCCTTGCTCAGGAGGCCCTGTCACTAGGGGTGTCAAAAGTGAATCCAAATCGATAAGATTGATCAAAATTGATCGAAAAAATTCAGATCGAGCCGAACCAAGGGTTAATTGGATTGGTTTCGGATTAGGAGTATTACAAGTTGTCGATTTCAGTTCGGTTCATGTTAACCCGATGGGCACCTGATGGGACCGATCGATCAACCCGATAATTGGTTGAAAATTGAAACCCTATTTGACACCATAGTCTTATAATATATATCCTTCTCTTTGGAGTTGCAGCCGTTTGTTACTCAATAATTAATGAATTAATATATTTCATTATCCAAGACAAGACCAAGAGTCCAAGTTCACTTTAGCAGCCAAAAATTTTGGAATTGTGCGGCTGTGCTTCTTCCTTCTTCTTCTTCTTATTCTTCTCTGTAGTATGTCTTTCTGCCACTTTCTTTGAAAAGAAGGGAAGCGCTTCTAAAGCTCTCATCAATTAATGTCAATCTGTGGGCTTTTTGTGTCTCTTTTTTTTATTGTTTGTTTGGATCATCATATCCGATCATAGATGAATGCATTTGGTTTATTTTTATTTTGTGAGTTTGTGAAAAGAGTTACACCCAAACCAAACCGTTAGTAACCCGATACTAAAAAACCGAATTAAACCAAAACCAAACCAAACCAAACCGAAACTGAAACCGATCGAAAACCAAAAATTTTTAATGGTTTGGTTTTGTCTCTTTTTACCCCAAAAAAAAAAAAACAAGGATCTCATTAAAAGTTATTTATTTTTTATTTTACTTTTTTATCAATCCAACTCACAATATGTGGGTTCCACTCTCATAAATTTCTCACCCCTTTTTATCTGTCAAACAAACGATTTTGATTCTACAAAAAAAATAAAGAAGAAGAAGAACGATCCTAATAGGTGGAGATATCACGGATTGAATTCTTGTGGATTGATGTTGCTTTCATTCTAAGGTGTGAAAGCCGCTTGACAGCTCGTGTAATCGAATTCTAGTTAGAGGGTCTTATCTTACTATTTCCTTGTGTTAAGCAATATCGGAATGCTTTGAAGTCTCACAAACTCCATTGCTTAGCTTGAGCGAACCACTATGCTTGACTGTTATGGCGCAACAAAAGCGGCATAATTTAATTAGTTGGTTGAATGATTATTCAAGAATTATATGTATAAACTTATTCTAATCAGGGTTTTAAAATTCGATGAATTGAGTCAGAAATCAACGGACGAATCACATCAGAACCGGCACTGACTGGATCTACCGATTCATTTAAATTTTTACCGATTCAAATCGGCCTCTGTCCAATTCGATACCGATTCCGAGTTTTAGAACCCTAATTCTGATTTTATTCAGAAATCGGAATCGGTGTCCCCACGTCAGTCTCGACAATGAAATCGCAGGTACGGTCTTCACCGAGAAAGCTTTCCTCAGAAATTCATCCCGAGATGACCCATCTTCCTGGGAAATTTGAACACATTCTCTGTTATTTTCCTCTTCTTCATGTACTTCCTGTGATCAAACTCTGGGTATCACACTTCCCCAGATTCTTCTCACCTTATCTGGGTACCACTATCACACTTCTTCCTCACATGTGCTTCTTCATATTCTTCCTGTGACCAAGTTCTCCCAGCCGAGTTCTTGAATCTATCTGCTCAGAGTGGTTTTGGAATGGTGGTCAACATGGATATCGATTGGGTTCATTACCTAAAGGGTATGTTGAAACCGCTTGCGGCCATCACAGTGGTTTTGATGGCCGTGTCTCTGTCGTATGTGCAGAAGCTTGGGTTGGGGAAGGAGATGCTCTTCTCCATACTAGGGCTTTTCTTCAGTTGTCTTGATTGGGTTCGTGCTTCAGTTCATTTTCAATCAGAAGAATGATTTTTGGATTTTTGGCGCGTACTTGTTCATGGTTCGTTTCCTTGTTTCATTTCCTCTACTGCTTCAATTAATTTCAGCATTCTTTATTTTCTTCATATTTTTGTTTGTTTTGTAGCTTCAATTCTTTGTGTGGATTAGGGATTATTAGGGTTGTTACCTGTTTGCTAAAAGACTTATTAGGGAATTTATCTGGCTGTTTGAAATGTATTTTGGTCCATTTTGGTGGGTTTCATGTTTTCTAAAGCTTAATTAATACCTATTCTCAATCATTCAATACGATTCTTATGTAATTTGCCACATTCTCTTTCTTTCCAAGTCATAATCATTATTCATTAGACCTAATAGAACTTCACTGAAAACCAATTGTAAAATGTAAGGCCATCCTGAATGCAAACAAATACTATGATAAGTTTGTTGGATGATCTGCAATGGGTGAGAATGAAACATTGTTGGTGGATTGCTCTGCCATTGTCATGAACAATGGTACTGAATCCTGTTGAGCTGTGAGGATGCTGATCTTTGAAACCTGCTCCCAACTTTGCTTGTGATTAGTCCAGAAATACCTCTTCTGTTGTTGCTCAGTTTTAATTTATGAGGAGATATGGGAGACCATATGATCAAAAGACTCGGCTTTGACTAAAAACAGAGAGGTTGAGAAGTGGGAAGCATCTTGTGTGATCTTCTGTATGATACTTTAACACTCGCTTATGAAGGCCCTCCTCACCTTCACTTCTGAGTGGAAGAACTCGACTTCTGCAATAGAAATATTTGGAAGATAATGTTTCACTTTATCAAGTTATGGGAAAAGGCTGGGCACGCAGCCGGGCTGCCTAGCCATGTGTCTGCCTCCCTCATCCCTCATAGTGAAAAGACCCCTTGCTCGTGGTTGTTCCTTCCTCCCCTATGTCTGCCGCCTTCTAACTTACCTGGAGCGGGCGGCATGCCCAAACCCAACGCTGTCTCTTTAGTTATCTATCTCATCTTTGCATTCTATTCATGTTCTTGCAGGTCTCCGTTGCTGATTACACGGCAGACCAACGTGCAAAACATGTACCACATGGGAAGTGCATTGCAGGAGCATCTATTCTGACTGGAACATCAGTGACCATGTTCTTGCTTGTTCTGCTGAATGTTTTCCATTTCACACCACGGTACATCATCCCTGTTGCAGGCATGATGGTTGGTGGTTCCATGACTGTAACTGGTGTAACAATGAGGCGACTCCAAGATGATATCAGGATCCAAAAGAGCCTGGTTGGTCCAAATCGAAGAATTCCTTTTTAGTCATTTATTTTGGTTTTATATTTTCTTTTATTGAGAGCTAGCTTTATCTTTGTTCTTATCAGAATTATCTACTTCATGTAGGTGGAAACTGCATTGGCTCCCACGACAGGCTACACTTCAGCAAGTAAAGAGGTCTTTGATTCTTGCACTCTCTCCTATTTTGGACAATCTTGGAGCAACCCCACGACAGGCTGCACTTCAGCAAGTAAAGAGGTCTTTGATTCTTGCACTCTCTCCTATTTTGGACAATGCAAAGACCGTGGGGCTGATCTCACTTCCTGGTGCAATGACTGGTCTTGTAATGGGGGTGCCTCCCCTTTGGAGGCCATTCAGTTGCAGATTGTGGTGATGAACATGCAGATAGGGGCATCAACTGTTTGTAGCATTATGTCAACATACCTCTGTTGGTCAGCCTTCTTCTCCAAAGCTTACCAGTTGGAGGCCAAGGTCTTCAAAGCAGAGTAGGTTTTTCTTTTTGTTGTTAAACTACTCCCTACTATCGACATATCAATTATGAATTTGTGATTCATACTTGTAGGGCATGACATTGTGAAGGGAAAGGTATTCTTTCTGATGTCCGCCAACTTGTATATTATAAATTTGAGGCAAGGTAACTTGTTTTCTCAACGTGAAACCCTATGTGATAAATTGCCATTATCTCACCACTTGTTTAGGATTCAGATGCTCAAAATTTTTCGGCTGTGCATGCATTAAGTTGCCCTTGTGGTATTGTGCTTTCTTTTCTTCAATAATGTGAGACTGAGAGAGAGAGAGCTTGAGAGAGGTTTGATGAGGAATAATGGAAAAGCAGGGGAAGCCATCTCCAAGACCCTGGAGTTGGGTTTAATTTCGGGTTGGGATACATTTCTTCTTTCTCCTCTGGACCTTAGGTTGCTTGTGTTACTCGGATCCGGACCCTCTCCAGTGAGAGGATCTACCAAGAAGTGACCAATGAGCTCCCAAAATGACTGCAATGTGGCAACTAGTAATCCAACGGTTGAACCAAGAAAACCTAATTAGACCCAACCCACTTTACTTGATAACTAAAAACCCAACCCAAACCTGTGAAAAATGTTGTAATTAACTTGCTCTGCTCTTCCCTGTTGACGATCTACAAAGATTGAAAATCTCTTCTTCTTCAAAATGCCCTAAAACCATTATCAACTCTATGATCAGAACTGTTTGAAAATAATGTTCTTTGCTTGGCGCAATTTTATGTATAGACGAAGGATGGAAGGTGGATGAGATCTGGAGTGATTCAGGAAAGTTAAGGGCTCTTATAAATACTAACAATATATATCGATGGCCTTGGACAGCGATTCCTCTATTTTGAAAACTGAATTTTTTTTTTTTATCTAAATCAAATCTGCATATGAAAACTAACAAAGAAACCATACTCATTTGGAAGTAATAGCCCCTGAGGCTATGATAAGAAAAACTATGATCATAGATCTTAAATACCTGTTAAACTCTTTATTTACCGTTTAATATATATTTTTTTTTTTTCATAAATTTTTTTTTATGTATGAATAGCATAGTTTTAAAAATCGATCCACAAAGAAAGTATAGAAGTAAAATGATCCAAGAAATTTTTTTATAAAAAAAATATAAAATAAGGTAAATCCATTCGATTCCGAAACAGATCCCAAGTTTTAAAACCTGGACGGCAATCCTTCAATTGATCCTTAAACTGCCAATATATAACGATCGTCCGTGTATCGGCTGTCTACGTGAGCTCCATTGTTCATAACATGTGGGTCCCGCAGGTCAGAGGTGGATCCCGCCCCTGATGAACAGTGTGGATTGAGGACGATCCCCACGTGGGACGGGACCTGAGGCGGGATAGGCGGGATCCAGATGGCTAGGCTAGTCCCCCTAGTGAGCCAGAATTCATTTTTCGAAACCATGCGAGTGCGACACGTGGTTGTACTGTCAATATTGTACTCCCACACCTCACCTAAAGACAAAATATTTTGAATTAACTAATGGTCACGCAGGTATGTTTAAGTCAACTATCCCAAGTGATCCTTCTTATCCAAGATGCGGAGCACGATCTGAATTCATAAATCATATCATTTTTTATTGCCCATTTGCTAAGGTCGTTTGGTTCGAGTCCTCTCTCTCTCATCGGATCTTTGAAGACCCCTTTTTTCAGTCATTCTTGGATCCAACTATGGTGTGACATCAGTTCACAAGATAAATTAATGACTAAGAATAATTTCAGCCTATGTCCCTCTGTGGTGTGGACGCCTAAGAACAAGTTCATCTTCGAAAGAGATAATTGTATCCCTTCTGATGTAATATGCAAAGCTGAAGCTTTCTTTAATAAGTTCAATCGAGGCAAGTATCGTAAAGAGGTTGTGGATCATCCTACTGCTACTCCACCAAGGCAAGATCAACATCTAGTTTGGATTCCTCCCCATCTTGATGTGGTGAAAATCAACGTTGATGCATCATTTGTTACAGATAAGTCTTTTGGTGCCTTAGGCTTTATCATTCATAATCACAATGGATCTCCACTGTTGACTGCATCGAATCCAACATCAATGCACTCAATCATTAGCAGAGAAGCTGAAACAATTAAAGAAGGTATTTTCGAAGCAATTGGTTTAGGATATTTTGGCCTTTGAGTGGAATCAGACAATCTAAAAGTGATTACTGCCCTTTCAAACAATTCCAGCTGTATTTCTTTTCAAATCCGCCCTATCATTGAGGATATCAGGTTCATGTGTGCCAACCCTATAGAGTGTTTATTTTCTTATGTTCTAAGGGTTGTTAATAGTATTGCTGACACCCTTGTAAGAAGAGACTTGTCCATCCGACGCAAGACAGTATAGCCTCAATTCACACCTTGGCTGAATCAATTCTATGAAGTTGATGTCTTGACTTGTAACCGATCATTTTTTCAGTAAGATTTTGCATTATAAAAAAATAAACGATAAGTCAACTAACGTTAGCCACATAGCATCATGACTCATTGAAAAGAGAGTCATCCCAAAAAATATAAAATACTGTGACATGACAAAAGGTACGGAATTCAAGTGCCAACTTCATAAGGACCTATTTATTAATTTTTTTATGAAAAAGTGTTTTCTATGGAGAGAGGCATCAAATTTTCGTAGATTCCAGATAAAGAAAATCCGAGTTATAAATTCTTAAATATGTGAATCAAATCATATAAAAATCTCTTTCTTACAAGGTGAGGAAGTATATGTGCATAAAAATCAATGATAATATACGAATAAGTATCAATAAAGATTCATTATCTTTCATAAGGGTAGGTCTGTCATTTTATCATTTTATATACCTAAACACGAGGGTCACATTGTGAATGAAACTCCTCTACAGTATAATAGAGTTAGTAGTACACATCCAATGGGCTAGAACACCTCGAGACATGTGCTCGTGTGTTGAGATCCATGTCTGAGTGCTTCAGGTCTTTGAATGTACGTTGTTACCCGTGTCACACTGTAGAAGAGTCAGATCTAATATTCCCTCTTAAAAAATAATTTTTAAAAAAATATTTATTGCTTTTTCTTTCATTAAGTATAAATATAACAAAGAAAATAATAGCAAAATAAAGAAAGAATCTAGTGTCACGACACATGTATCTAACAATTATTCACATGTAGAACACATGCTATCCCTTCACGGCTTCACCTACTTAATCCTTTACGTATCCAATATTCCGACTCTAGGGTTTGGACTATTATTCTATGGGGAATCCATTAACATATATAAGTTCTTTTACGTTTTACTCAATGTGCAAAGCCACTATACTTTTACCTAAAAAAAGAAAAAAAAAAAAAAAACCTATAATACAAAATAGAAACCATTAAAGGTTAAAAAAAAAAAACTTAAATTAATGTAACAGAAAATAAACCAATGTTCTTTTCAAGGCCATAGGTGGCATATATCACTATGTAGTGTTTAACTCGTCTCTTTGGAGAGCACCTTCACTTCTCTATCTAATATGTTCACCGGCTGCATACTGGGACAAAGAAAGAGTCATGTCGGATTGCTAGATAGAGCATTACCAGAAAGAAGAAAAGATTGCTAGATAGAGAACACCATCTTGTGGCATAGTGGCATAGTGGCATATGAGAGACATGGAGAACCCATTTTTAACCAATGGGTATATATATATATATCTCACCGCTGTGTTACAAATCATTGTTAACCAACAGTTGAAAACTTTATTTTATCATGGGTCGCGATGGTGATGGGTCGAGGTTCTTGACTTTTAACAGAGTGATAACTCGTCAATGAGTTATCTTTATCTTCTGCCTGTAGTAGACACTAAATTTTGTCACTTTAAATCATAGTTCGATATATTATTATCTCAATTTAATAAATAGAATCCACTTTTCTTTATAACAGATTAAATATGATTAAAATATGGTTATTATAATTAAAATTTTCATTTAATTTTTTTAATCGGATACTATATGGTTAAATAAACAATAAATTAATAATAAAAGAAAAACAATTAATAAAGGGAGAAAGAACTATATCCATCTAGCGTTCTCCACGTCCACACACATGTGAAAGATGCCCCTACCCTTTGAAAATAAGGGTTGTGTGAAGACGTGGGGCATGCTAAACAGACAGGGTTCCTCCTCCCATAAATAAAATATAAGTTTGTTACAAACCCAAATTACATATCCATTCATGAACGCTTCTCACGCATGTTTTAGGATGACACATGTCATTTTGCTTCTATTTTTTTAGGGATATTTATGAAAAGAGAGACATATATCAACTTGAAACCAAACATGAAATTTTTATTGGGTTAGATGATCCAAACGAACTAGGATCAGCCAGTAAGTAAATTAGGTTTCATATTGTTCAGTTAAAAAATTTTTATTATGATTTTAAAATTTTTTTATTCCAATAGCTTTTTTTTTTTTTAATAGAAAGGGATAATATGCATCCGATATCAAGTACACTAACGGACAGCACCAACAGGATCACATGATGGAGCATCATTCAAGAATAATATGAGGGTCATTTTAGAAAAAGGGAAGAAAAATAGATACAATGAGTGCTAGTATACTTGATATCGGCTGCATATCTAACATTTTTTTTTTTTAATAGAGCACTGAAAAATGTTTACATGAACAGTTGTTAGTTGAGTACACATCAATATGTTTCAGATTGGGCCCGCTTCTCACCAACTCTGGAAATCACACATCATCATCTTCCATTCCTCCTACTTATATTTACTTCTTCTTCTTCCTGTGATCAAAGATTCAAATTAAGCCTTGTTTAGTCCTTCAATCTCTCTGCGTGGTTTTGGACAGTAAAACATGGATATTGACTGGGTTCATTACCTAAAGGGCCTGTTGAAACCACTTGCGGCCATCACAGTGGTTTTGATGGCCGTGGCTCTGTCGTATGTGCAGAAGCTTGGATTGGGGAAGGAGATGCTCTACTCCATTACAAGGGCTTTTCTTCAGTTGTCTGTCATCGGCTTCGTGCTTCAGTTCATCTTCAATCAGAATAATGGAGGTTGGATTTTCGGCGCTTACTTGTTCATGGTCAGTTTCCTTATTTCATTTCCGCCTCTGCTTCAACTAATCTCAGCCTTCCTTATTTTCTTCTTATTTTTGCTGTGTGGATTAGGGTTGTTAATATCTATTCTCAATTACCCAATATGATTCTTATGTGATTTCACTTCATTGAAGTGCAATAGTTAACAAATACTATGATAAGTTCATAGAATGATCTGCAATGGGTTGAGAATGAAACATTGTTTGGTGGATCGCTCTGCCATTGTCATGAACAATGGTGATGAATCCTGCTGAGCTGAGAGGATACTGATCTTTGGAACCTGCTCCCAACTTTTCCTGTGATTGGTTCAGACTTACCTCTATTGTTGATCTTCTAAAGTTTAATTTATGTGGAGACGAGAGACCTTATGATCAAAAGACATGGCTTTAACTAAACAACAGAATTTCCCACAACCCCAAGTGTTTGAATATATGGTGGAAAATGGTGTAAACATTTTGGGTGATCTTCTGTAGGATATTGTTAACACTCACTTGTGAATGGCCTCCTCATCTCCAATTCCAACTGGAAGAACTTGAACTCTGTAATAGAAATGCTGTCTCACTTTGACAATATCATCTTTCGAGGATAAAGTTTCGCTTAATTAAGTTATTTACTCCATTTTTGCATTCTATTCATGTTCTTGTAGGTTTCTATTGCAGCTTACACGGCAGGTCAACGTGCAAAACATGTACCACATGGGAAGTACATTGCAGGGGCATCTATTCTGACTGGAACATCAGTGACCATGTTCTTGCTTCTTGTGCTGAATGTTTTCCCTTTCACACCAATGTACATCGTCCCTCTTGCAGGCATGATGGTTGGTAGTTCTATGACTGTAACTGGTGTGACAATGAGGCGGCTCCGAGATGATGTCAGGATGCAAAAGAGCCTGGTTGGTCTAAGTTGAAGAATTACTATTCATTTGAGAAAATCTAACGGTCTTATTGTGGATAAAAAAAGTGACCTCAGATTTTCTCTATTGTTTGGGTTTTGTTGTTCATAACCAAATTTTCTACTTCTTTATGTAGGTGGAAACTGCATTGGCACTTGGAGCAACCCCACGACAGGCTACACTTCAGCAAGTAAAGAGGGCTTTGATTCTTGCACTCTCTCCTATTTTGGACAATGCAAAGACTGTGGGGCTGATCTCACTTCCTGGTGCGATGACTGGTCTTATGATGGGGGGCGCCTCCCCGTCGGAGGCCATTCAGTTGCAGCTTGCAGTGATGAACATGCAGATGGGGGCAACAACTGTCAGTAGCATTATGTCAACATACCTTTGTTGGCCTACCATCTTCTCCAAAGCTTACCAGTTGGAGGCCAAGGTCTTCAATGCAGAGTAGGCTTTTCTTTATGTTGCTAAACTATTCTTGAATACAGACATATCAATTGAGAATTTGTGATTCATGCTCGCAGTACATGATATGGTGGAGGGAAAGGTATTCTTCATGATGTCTGCTGCCAAACTTATTGTTTTATAAATTAGAGACAAGGTATGTTGGCTTTTCAAATTGAAATCCAATGCAATAAGCTACAATCATCTCAAACACTAATTTTGCAGTCAGATGCTCATGTTTTTGAAGCTGTTCATGCATTAAAAGTGGCCCTTGTTGTATTGTGCTTTCCTTTATTCAATAATGTAATGGTTGTGTGTGTGTGTGTGTGTGAGAGAGAGAGAGAGAGAGAGAGAGAGAGTAATTAAATTTTTTCTTTGGTTTTTAAACAGTTACCTTGGGTTGTGATGTTTGTTTTTGTTTGTGATCTAATTTTTCATATTCATATTTCCAAACAGCACCAATTACTCAGCTAAACTGATAGCAAACAGAAACATTTTAAAGTTGTTTAACTCTGTTTTGGCTAATAATGAAGTTTTTTCAAAAAAAGATGGAAGGGGGTGGTTTCTCTAATAAACATGTTTCCTAGAACAAGTTGTGTCACTGATTCTAGGTTTCTAGGTTCCCCTTAGCATTGCTCCCATTAAAATTTCTTGTATTTTTTGACTAGGTTTAATCCTCTCAATTAAATCCTAAGACAAAATATTCTGGATCATGAACTGCTGATGGGAATTTATCTATGATTGTATCTTTGACAAGTTTTCTGTGATGACCTAGATATCTACCACGTAGTAGATCTATTAAAGATCAAATTTTGTATATACCTATTGTCCTTTGCTTACATGTCAAGTTATAGTTTCAACAGAGTACACTAAGTAGCAAAATAAGACTTTAAAAAATCTAAGAACTATGAGAAATTGAATGGATGAACATACACAAGATAAATTGGAAAGACGCAAGGCATAAAGAATTACCTACTTAATTGAACTTGAGTGTGAACTTTGACACATGACTAATCTAACTATTGGTTGGTTAAAACTAATTATCCATGTAGTTTGAAATGGTAAGCCATTCTAAGACGTTGATGGACCGTCTATATGAATTTTTATTTGAAAAAATAAAGTCTTATCACTTAACCCAAGGGTGAGAACTCATTTAATTCAATAAGAAGATTCACTCAACTCTTAAAGGAACTTAAATAGAGTTCATACAAACAACAATTGTCTAGTGCGTCTTGAGTTATGACTGTTATCTATTTCTCCTCTCTACCTATAAAAAAAAAAAGATCAAATTTAAAAAGATCAAATTTTAAAGGAATTATTAAAACCTTGTAAAGGTATGTGAACTTCGGTGGTAAGAGGTGAGTGACAATAAGAATCTAATGGCTAGAAGTATCCTTACATGCACCTCAGCTGTTAGATCGTCACCGCCTCCCCAAGATGATTTTGGCGCCTGATAATGTGTGGAACCTTCCTTGTTCGAAGGAAAACCTTCTCCTAATAAGAAAGAAAAAGCCCGGATGATGGACCATTTCAAAATGTTGATTGCAATGCGTTCGACGGTCAAAAAGTTCAAAAGTTGCTTGCGATGCCGTTGGCGCATTAATGCTATTTGACCGTTGGCATGCGTTGGGTATTTGGACCTAGGAAGTGGGCTCCACTACTTATCGGCGTAACAGTCCGTAAAAGTCGGTATCGGTAAAGACCGACTTTGAGATAGTCAGAATCGATCAGAAGCGCCTGAACCCTAGAAAAACAAGTGGTATTGCCCACTTTTGAATCGCCAGGAATCGGGATATGGCGGATTCGAAACGCGGACTGCTCACCATGCGTACGTAACACGCGATCATACTTGCAAGGTTAGAATACGCGCGGAAGCTGTCTTCTTCCTCGAGAGGGTATTTTTCCAAGAAATCTGGCAGCCGGTAGTAACGAAACACAAGCCCTCTCGAGGAAGAAATCGGTTTTCGGGCGCACTTTTCTATATTTTCTTGTCCGATTCTGGATCAATCAACTCATCAATCACCAAGCTAGCTGACGATCAAGAAGGGTGGAGCAACCGTTATGACGATTAGATTTTTGACGAATTTCAAAGCTCGCGCTCTTCTCCTCCTTGGTTCGATCATTATTTGCATTTTACCGGGTAAGTTTCTTCTCGTTTAGGGTTTTTGGATTGCTTCTCAGGTTGATTTTATCTCTTGAGTTTGTTTCTTTCGTTGTCCTTGTGTTTCTTCGCCCGCTCTCGAAGTCGCGGATCGGAAATCGTCAGATAAAGTAGAGCAAAATAGAACTGTTATCAGATTAGTATCATCCACGTGATAATCCTTACAGATTGCTCTTCGAAACCGAACTAATACGTCTGTTAGAAAACTATGGAGATCAAATGGAATTAAGAGATTCTCTATACCAAGGGAAATGGGGTTTCAATGAGTGTGCATGAAGCAATCTTTTTGTGTTCAGAACTTGAGATTATCTCTTCTGGATGTGAATGATTTACTTTATAGCTCTTATATCAACTCAAGATTCTAAAATTCGTTCTGTGTTGCTCTGCTTGCGGTTGTTTTGGGTGATGGATCATGTGTTGGAAGATGAGCGCTTGGATTTATCAGTATGACTGGGAGGCTGAGGGGTAAAAAGAGGTCGGCTTTCCCTCCTGTTTTCCTTGTTGGTTCGTATTACATGTTCTGTAATTTTATCGGTGGAAGGTAGCCAAAGAAGAGGACAGGAAATTATTAAGGTTAAAGCGGTTGTGATGGCAAGACAATTAATGTAAGGAAGAGATGAAACTGATAAACCTAAATTGGTTGGCCCATAGCCGCTGGTGGAATTGAATTGAGAGTTTTACATCATTCTTTTGCAAGATTCTAGAAAATGTAGTTTGACAATGC
>NC_056562.1:33338084-33342420 GCF_013358625.1 Macadamia integrifolia
CATATTAAATAATTTTAGAAAATAGAAAAAATAAAAAATGACACACGGGCGATTTGACCGCCATGGCAACGCCAAAATGGGCGATTAATCGCCAAATCGATTAGCCACCCCTCCACCGCCTTGGATCGATTTGACGCCGTGACAACTATGGAGTTAAGAGTGGCAAGCAACATGTGAACCAGAAGGGGGAGAACAGACCATGATAAGAAAATAGGTACCTGCCAACAGCCGGAAACCAGCGTGAGGAGCTTAACATGACCAAACCATCTAAGAAGATCAATCAAATCACGTAACCAAATGGTATTAACGGTTTTTGGGCATAACCAAAAACTCAGCATCAAGTAAACATGAAGTGTTCATTAGATTGAACTACAAAACCCCCCAATGCCCAATGTACTTAAAAGAAACGAGATTTATAGCAGCAACATAGTTTAGGGTTTATGGTTTAGGTTTAGGTTTAGGTTTAAGGTTTGGGTCTTGAAAGGAATCAAAAATCCTACCTTGACAGAGATGTTCCAGAGATGCCGTCGTGGTTGTTGTTGAAGTAATACTGGAGTTCTTGGAAGAATAGAGAGATGAAATTCTTAGTATTGAGAGAGCACTTGAGGAGGAAATGTTGGTGGAGGAGCTAGGTAACAGTAATAGATGGCGCCGGTGGTGTTAAAGGCAGAAAAGAAGACATCACAACAGGGAGGAGGGAGTGAGGAAGAGAGATTGTTGGGCAATAACGAGAGAGAAACTGGGCTCAGAGAACTCTACTTAGAGAAACTAAGCTGTTGTGAATGTTTTTACATACTTGCACAAGCATAACCGATACAAGAGTCACCATGGATTCAACGAAAGTGACAAATCTGGAACGAAAACGGCAAATGATCACATAGTTAAAGGTTGATGATTCAAGCAAATGTAAGTAAACTTCTGAAAATGAAAGTAATAGTACTCATCTCCTCGGCAAATTGCTCTTTGCTTACAACATCAATCATAGTAAAATCAATAGCAACTGCACTAAAGTCCGCTCTGAAGCACCACAAACAACCATTGGCATCGAAGCATTAGTTTTCGGAGAAACTTTAACCACAAACAAGCATTCACTTCGAAGATGTGGTTCTTGCTCAAATTTCAGACCGATCTCTATTGCTCATATGGAAACTCTCTCTCTTTCACTCTCTCTCTCTCCATGATCCTCTCTGCTGCTCTTTCTTACCCCCCTCCTGCCATCTTGTTCTTCTCCTTTTCTGCCCCTTTTATACGGTTTTCTCGGCTGAACGAAATTTTCATGTAGGTGAAGGAAAATATTTATCCTATGGTTGTGCAAGGGAAAAAACTAGAGTTTAAATTTCAAAAAATTTCAGATGTTAATCTTACGCTAATATTACCCTCTCTTTTTTCATATTAGCTCTGAAAATTGTATGGTTCTCTCCATTTTTTATTTTCTAGCCATTTGGTATCAGCGTAAAAGCAAACTTTGGTGCCATTGCTATTGATTTTACTACTATTTCTGCTACAACCAAAGAGAAAATCCCCGAGGAAATGAGTACTATCACTTCCGTTTCAAAAGTTTACTTAAATCTACTTGAATCATCAACCTTCAACTATACAATCATTTATCCTTTTCTTTCTAGATTTTCCACCTTCGCTGAATCTATAGTGACTCCTGTATCTGTTGTGTCTGTGCAGGTATGCAGAATATTCGCAACAACCTAATTTTTCTAAGCAGAGTTCTCTGAGCCTAGTTTCTCTCATCACTACCCAACAATCTCTTCTCACTCCCTCCTTTCTGTTGCAATGTCTTCTCTTCTGCCTTTAACACAACGGGCACCGTCTATTATTGTTACCTAGCTCCTCTGCCAACCTTTCCTCCTCAACTTCCCTCTCAAAACCAAGAAGTTCATCTCCCTATTCTTCCAAGAACTCCAGTACTACTCCAACAAAAACCACGGCGGCATCTCTAAAACATCTCTGTCAAGGTAGGAATTATGGACCCTTTCAAGACCCTAAACCCTAAACCCTAAACTATGTTGCTGGTATAAATCTCGTTTCCTTTAAGTACATTGGGCATGGATTGACTTTTGGTTATACCCAAAAACCATTGGTACATTTGGTCACGTGACTTGATTGATCTTCTTAGATGATTTGATCATGTTAAGCTTCTCACACTGGTTTCCGACTCTTGGCAATACCTATTTTTTTATCTACCTGTTCCCCCCTTCTGATTCACATGTTGCTTACTACTTTAACTCCTTCGGTTTCTTTCCTTCTTGCTTATGATATATTATAAAAAATCTAATAATTCCAAAAGAAATGAGGGACTTGCTCAAATTTTTTTTTTGGGACTCGTTAACCGAGGGCAATTTCATACTTTCTGGTATTAGGGTTTGTTCTCTACATATTTGTAGCAAGGTTCTCTTTCCCTGTAAGAAATTTAAGAGGTGTGAGGACAAACGTTGTAACCCTATTCTCCATTGATAGTGAAGCAGGGATCTCATCTGACTGAGGATGTAGGCAATCTTTCCGAATCTCGTAAATCCGTGTGCATTGTTTGTTCTTGTTTTTCCATTCTTTTCAACATCGTTTTAGGGTTGTGTTTTTACATTCTTAATACAAATGACTTGTTTTTCGACATGAATATTACAGACACAAATCAAATTAGTTCCATTAGAGAAATTCTTAATCTTCTCCTTTAGAACCTTCAACCCATATCAGCCATTCTCAGAGGTGCGATCATCAGCCCCCCATGCACATGACCATAATGTCTAGTTAACTCCCTCTCATCGCATTACCTTTTGGTACAAACACTAAGTTCCAACAAATGCATTTAAGAAACAGTAATAAGCAAAACGCCAAAAGGCCCAAAACTAAACCCATAACACTTTTCACAAGAAGTAGGAGAAGTGATGTAAAACAAGGAGATTCTGAGTGGTATAAATATTGAAGTATACTGCTAACCTACTAATTCTGTATCAAGATGATCACCAATATGAAATGGCAACCACCTATCAATGTTGAGACCGAATTGAAAGGGACCAAATCAGCTAACTTCAGTGAAAATTTTTAGGTTAGAAATACTAAACCCAGGATGGATAATTGTAACTGAGGTCACAATTTAAAAAAAATAAAATAAAGGATAAGTACAAAGACAAATACACAATATCTTGTAACAACAACTGGCACTTCAAACTAAGTGTCCAAAAGGAGAAGATTGAACAGAGAACTAAAAACATTTCTTTGAAAGCGGTCATAACTACAAGCAATGTTGATGAACTCAAATCAAAACAGAAAGTCCATGGAAAAAGAGTACAAAGTAGTTGTTCATCAATTCCAAAGCAGCGCATGCATTGTGACCTGGAAGGAAATGACTTTGAGTTTTTGATGAATCAGAGTCAAACAATCAAGTTCGGATAGCTTTAACTCAAACAATTCATGAATTGGTATTATATCATTACAGAAAAGTTGGCATTATAATGACGAAATTCCAAAAAAGAAATACAAACATGAGCAAATAAAAGGGGGACAAGAGAGAAACTCAAACAAGGAAAGCGCAAAACACTGGTAGAGATGGCAGGTACTGACCAGAAGAATTGCTTCAACACTCGTCCGCATGCCTTCTTTCATGTAGCTGTAAAACCAGGAAGAAATAAAACTAGTCAATACATTAATCAACTGAAGTAATGATCTTCCAACAGAGACATATATAAGTTGACATTAAATTAGTGCATCATGGCATTATATTCATGAAACAAGATCAAATAAACATCACATTCACTTATCAGGACAATTACCGGGCTCTGCCAAAAAACCCTACGCAGGCTTTGGGATGAAACCCAGATACAAAATTTTTCGACATTGAAATTAAAGCGAGCGGAGAGAGAGATAAAACCCTACGCAGGCTTTGGGATCAAGGATTTCCAGAATAATTTAGGCACAATAATTGCAGTGAAGGGTTTTTTCCCTAGGGTTTTAGGTTTTCTACTCTTACAGATATATAAATTGATGAAGTATGAATCGCTTACTTGACTTTCATTCGAGCAAGACGATCAGCAACTGAAGTATCTTTCTCCATCTTAGGTTCCTTCGTTCCGAAAGTATAGCTGGAGAGAGGGTAAGTATTCACTATCGTCGTCGTACTCGAAACCATCTTTCTCGATCTCTAACTCTCTGCTGCTTTCTCCTCCAGAGTTCAACCTCCAGGTGCGAAGCCACGAGGTCCCTCGACTCAGTTAAGTCCCAAAATTGCAACTTTCTCGATAAATCTCTTGCCACCGTGGGCGTTTGGTTGCGGACTTAGTTGTGATCGGCGCTTTTTAAGGGCGTGTTTGTTTTGTGGGAACTGAGTAGA
>NC_056562.1:33342872-33352804 GCF_013358625.1 Macadamia integrifolia
TTTTTTTTTTTTCCTAAACGAGTATCTTTTTCCCCCATTTCAAGGAATTTTTTGGTTACAAATAAATTTAAGGAGAAGATAAGTTTTCAAACTAAACTAAAAAAAAAATATAAAAAAATAACCATTACCTCACATGATTATATTACTAATTTCATAATCTGAATCATTCCATATTTCGTTACAAAATTCAATTTACTTTGCATATAAATCTCTTGATTTTAAAAAATTAAATCAAATTTAAAATAATTTTGTTATTAAAATATGATAACAGAAAAGATTTAAATGAGTTATAAAATCATGTTCATAGTGATTACCAAAGTTTCTTTTTTATGTTTATATTTTTTATTTTCCTTCCCTAACTTTTCTTGTTATCAAAACGGAACCTTAACTTTTCTAAGACTGTGTATCTTGAAATTCTCAAGCACAGGTAATCAGGTTGAGACTGAGCTTGTGTCGGGGTCTGGATCTCAGGTGTAATATCTTTGGTTTGCACAGGTTTTTTGTCTAAATTATGGAGCTCCCTACCGTGGGTTGCCCTGTAAGCTGTTCTGCCCAAAAATATAAGGCAAGTATTGTGGAGGGCTTGTTAGTTGGGCCCTTGCATGTTGTGGACCCATTATAGGCTTGGGTCTTAAACAAGCCCATCTTAGACATTGGCCGGGTTTGTTACACCTTGGACTGATCCTTTGATGGCCCAATTACACATTGGAGTCATCTTGATTGGTTGGCTCCATTCAATCCTGTTATAGTAGTGGCGCCTTAGAAATGGGTCTGAACCCTGGTTCATTCCCAAAGTGGACCAAAAAGAAATAGGCCCCCTACTATTTTCCCTCTCAACAAAATTTAAATTGAAAAGGACGAATTTGTGAAGCATATTTAGTACACAGACACCCTTGGGCTTTTACTTTCCTAGTTCAATCCAGCCCAGCCCATATGGGCCCATTAAGAGCTCTGTTTCTATTTTCCACATTGTGCTCAAGCAAGCCCAAGTGATAGACCCCTTTTTTATATTAGAAGTAATATTCAGACAAAAACATCTGCATCATTCTGGTGATTAAGGCTCTGTATTTCAACAAACTACTTAGGTTTAAGATGATTAATGGGATAATGAAGAAGGATTATGCCAAAATCCAATAGTTGGATATTTGAGATTGGTATAGATTTGCTATGTGTCAAATCATAGCTTCAAATTTAGGGTGTCTGGTAAACGTTTCTGCTCCAAATTAGTATTTTTTGAGTTGGAAATATTTTTTTGTGTTTTTGTCAATTTAGAAAACTTCTGTACTAGCAAATGTTGTATGGTAAAATTGGAAAAAAAAAAAAAAATAGAAACATATATGAAATGCATATTAATAGAAGTATATCTTTCAGTGGTGATGGTGGTCATGAAGGTGGTGTACAGGTGGTGGTTGATGTTGCACTGAAGGCGATGGTGTTGGTGGTGGCGGTGGTAGGGAGAGTCGTTATTAATTATTATATTGGGTATTTTTTGGTACTATTTTTTGTTTATGTTTCAAAAAAAAATGATATGTTTCTCATAACACCAATTTTTGTTTTATTTTTTTACCTGGTTCATTCCCAGAAAAATAGACGGGACGCAAATGACTAAATACATGCTTTGTTCCAAAATGTGTTCCAAAAGATCACAAAAGCACTAGAAGTTTTTTTTTACCTGTGCCATACACACCCTTAGACGCCTGTGTAATGATATACTTTCCCCTACATGTCTATATGTGCATCATTTCAATGTTCTATGATAGTCCTTATCTTTCAATGCTTTATTTTACCACTTGGCAAAGTTTGATTTGGACCAAAAAATTGACATATGAGTAAGGAACTTCAAATCTAACTATATATTAAATATCAACATCACGTTGACATGCCATGTGGGAGATATGGATGACCCACGCAATCAAGTTTAGGTGGATGGACCACCCATACAACCTTTGAACTCAAAATAAAAGATGTCCCTTTATACTTGATCTGTGGTGACAAAACAACCCACATAGTAGTATGAAGTTTGTGATCCATGTGCTTGTGTGTTATCAATCTTTCATCTAAAAAGCATTTTGTTCTATCAATGCAATGCACACATCAAAATTCAAATTTGCTACTTGACCCTTTAAAATAGCCTAACAACTCTACATTGTAACAAACTAGTTAATAGTTATGATGTGACATATCTTTTGATAATTTATGAATCTCTTCTGAATAATTCTCTTGCCTCATTATTATCATAAATAGATTCTTCAAATAAATATAGGTCAAGATGTTACAAAAGAGATGAAGTTCCTTATATTTTAAAAAAATATATTTCTATATCTCTCACGCTTGCATTGTTTTTCTTTGTTAGGTAGGAAGTATATATATTTTTTTAAGTTTAGAAGTACAAGGATTATAAAACCAAATAAATATTGAGAATGAAAGGCAAAAAAACAATCATTTTCTATACTCCCGTGTAATGGCATACCTTTCCATGGTCCATACTTGTTGAAATTTAAATCTCAATACTCTTTGTTATAAATGAAACCATATATACCACACATAGACGATATATTATTTCTTATGGTTCCCAAGGAATCATATTGCATTGTTTATACCCATACGCATTGAGAGAGACAAAATGGAAATCATTTTGTTTTATTGGTTGATTTGACTTTGACTATGATATTCTTATACTAGAATAGAGATTCAACTCAGTCTCCCTCCGCCTATAGTGAAGAGATAATCTCTTTGTACATCTCATCCATCTTGTAATACTATGATTGGACTCTGGGTTTATCATTAACTCCCACCACCTATTATTTATTGTCCAAAATACTCATTTCCAGTCTAATCCACACATATTAGTTTGTATTTAGGAAGACTTAAAACAAATTATTTTGTGTTTGAGCCATTTTACATATACTTCGAGATCTAAGGGAGGAAGCCCCAATCAGTCGTTAGGAACTCCAATTGAAGCCTCAAACTTAACCCTAGGAGGGCAGCCGAGTTAGCAAGAGACCTTCGCCTTAGGAAGTGTGTGGATCTAGGTTTGACTCCTCTTACATTCTTAGGGCCACTCACACGGGCTGTTTAGTACTCTTCACTACTTTCAGTGAAAACTGAATGGTTTTCATTTAACCCAGGTATGACTCGGTCCATGTGATTATGGGGTCAATATAGACTTGCATGACTAGTTAGGCAACCCGTCGTTAGAAAAAAACAAAAGAAAAAAAAGCCTCGAACTTTATCTTGACCAGACTCACCAAAATTTTTATACAAAAATCAATTTTGTTTAAATGTTGTTATTCAAATCCCCCATTGTTTAATTAGTTCAAACATCATGCTTGTAGTACAAGTTGTTATTTGAATATTTTCCTTATTCTTAGGAATTCATCTGTTTCAGAATTCTATGCCTTTTGACTATTTGAGTTTATTATAACAGAATATTAAGAGTCAGTAAGTGCTTAATGGGAGTTGCTTTCCTTGATTAACACTGCTATATATGCTATATTCTTTCTGTAATTCATGTGTTGCTGCAAAGAAAAATAAATAAATAAATAAATGTGTAATTTTCAGTAATCACTTAGGTTTGTAAATGGAATTTCATTGTCGAATCCTATTAAAAACCAACAAAATTATCCCATAAGCAATTAATAATCAGACGGAAAAAAATATAGGTAGAACCAATCTGATCAATATCAACCCAATTATTTATATATTCATACAAGCACTAATAGAACTGTAACTATTAGTATTATTATTATTTAAAAAAAAATGTCATCAAGGCCTTAATTGCAACAACGACTGGTATATGATTCAAAAGTAAACCCTATCACATTGTGGACCAGAATTGTAAAAGTATTGGATATGCCACAAAAGCAAAAGATGGCTCAGCTAGAGATGGACCATATCTTTTTGGACTTTGTGAGCCTTTGCTGTGGGCCTTGTAGCATAGACCTTTCCCATATGGACCAGAAATTGGGTCTTGTGTATTGTCAAATTTAGGTGGCCCTAACTTTAAGATTATATTATACTATTATATAAAAACACGACTTGACTATTTTACCCTTTTTTTTATTTAAATATTCTATTTCCTTCACTAAGCTTTCTCTTTTATTTTATATTTTTGATAAATGATTGGTATCCTTTTATTTTTATTTTATCTACTTTCCTTCTCTCTTCCAATCTCTTTTTGATTTTATCTACTCTCCTTCTTTTTCTCAAACTCCCCCACTTTCCTCCAGAATCACTTCTCCCTCCTTCTCTCTCCCTATCTCTCAACCCCCCCCCCCGGTTTATATCTCTCCTCCTCTCTATACAATCTCCCCCATTGCCCACATTCTTTATTTACAAAAAAAATAATAGTAATAATAGATTCATAGTTTAATACTTCGCTGTCTCCCACAATCTCTCTCTCTCTTTCGTTTTAATTTCGGCTTCTAGAACTCAGCTTCATGTTGCTTGGTTATTATTTAGGATATTGTCTTTATGTAATCTGTAATCTGTATTGTGTCGATTAGATATGAACCATTTATTTGCGTATCCGTATTTTTGTTGATATTTAACCAATTTTCTGTATTTTTCGTCTACTTTTACTGTTATAATTGATGTTTCTTGGGCTGAATAATCACAAGTTTTTGGGTTCTCCAAAAATCCCAAAATGAAATTAGGTATGGCCTGCATGTACTGAACGTTATGAATCCCAATATGATATATGCACACTATCTAATTCTCTGATTTTGAGTCTTGTAACCAGGATAAATGGCTGAATATGAGTGTTATCCCACCTACTACAGCTCCCACCATTCAGAGTTCTACTACCTCTGCTCCAGTTGCACAGGATGCTCGAGTTGATACCATAAACAATTCTGGACCTGGCTTACAAGATGGCAAAGCTGATCCTCGATGTGTACCCTTTTGCTTTAACCCTTATACAGGTTATCTATATGGACTTTGTAGTTATTTTGGTGCTTCCTCATGCTTGTAGTCAGTGTTTTGAAGTCACTGTGGTAGGCATCATGGAAGTGGCAGAGCAACAGCACTCAGCAGACAAGTCTGTCTATAATTATGCAGTTGCAGTATTAGGTTTATCAAAAAACAAAATTTCCTTGCCTACAGCAACAACAACAACAGCAGCATAGTCTTATCCCAACTAAATAGCCATTTCCTATTAAATTAAACCTCGGGGAGACTAGCGCAACAACCCACCATCACGTTTTCCACTTAAAATTGTCATGTTCTCCACATAAATCACAGATGCACAGGTGTTGCTAATTTGCCTTAACCATTTGGGCAACCCACTGATGGGTGATACATGTGATTGAAGTAATGCTGTACTATAAATATTGTATAATATTTTGAAGTAAGATGTTAAAGGTCAATGTGATTTAGATTTTAGGTATCTCGGAGAAATTCATTTGAGTTGGCATGGACATGTGCGACGGAGGGCTTTAGATGTTCCAATATGAAAGAAATTTGATTCAGATTGAAGGAGCTAAGAGAGCCAGGGGTAGGACTAAAATGACTTTGTGAGAAGTGTTGAGTAAGGACACATACATAGCTTAGCCTTGTAACAAGTATGACTTTGAATAGATTTGATTGGAGGGAAAGGATTTATGGAGCCAGCCCTATTTAGTTGAAATAAGGCTGAGTTGAGTTGATATCTATTGACATTTTAATGATGCTGTAATTTACTTTAAACAGTAATATTGCTTTTTGTTTTATTATTAAAAAATTAATGTAATGAAGAATTGAAGATATGTAAATTTCAAGAAGGATGAAGAAAAAGTCATGACTCAGAGATCAAAAGTATAGAAATTTTGCAAATAGAGCTAAAAAAATGAGATCGACCTTGATTTTATGATTGATGCCCACTTCAAACTGGCAAATCTGTTAGTGGCATCTATGTTTGTTTCATATAATGGTTTCAGTACTGATGAAAAATAATGACTCAAAGTCCATCACTAATCTTCTATTATTATTGTATTCCATCGTTAATCTTGAATAGCAATTTTGAACCACTTGTTCCTCCTCCCCGCCCACCCCAAAAAAAAAAAAAAAAAAAAACATTTAACAGTTATAGTTGAGAGGAGAAGAAATGGTTGGGTGCAATATTAGAAAATGTGTAATTAGAAACAAATGTGTTTATTTGAGTTTTGTTATATGTTAAGATATGTATTAGCACAGGGAGAGTCCTATAATTATGCAGTTGCAGAAATTTGGCCACCCAATTCTCTCTTTTAACTCTTTTCTTACCAAACACCTCTCCCTTGGATGAAATAGGATAGAATACATTAGATTGTAATATCACTTCCTTCTCTCCACATTCTCTCACGCCTCTCTCCTCATAAGTCAAATCTGAAAGTGCATTCAACCCAAATTATCTAATCATTTAGAGATACAAGTACCAACTACAGAAACACCCAATTGCTAGCTAGCTTCTTAACTAATTCATGAAGGAAATATAAATCCTAAAGATGAACTTAACTGGATTTATATTTGAAGCTTGGTCAGATGGGTTATAATATTTGTGATTTATGAGTTTGATCTTCCCTTTGATGGGATGAGAACCCTATAGGTTCATGAGCTACCCTAATGGGTTGTTTTGTTTGAGAGCCAACAAGTTTTTAAATCATTAATCTTTTGGACTTTTTTTTTCCCATGAACCGGCAGTTGCCCTTTAAAGCCAGTCAGATGGTGCCCAAATTTTATAAGCATTTACATTGGACCATTCACATGCTTTAGCATGGCATCCAACATAAAGTTCAACTGGGTAGGGTAGTCAAAGTCCACAACATTACCATTTCTGTATGGAACCAAAACAATGGTGCATCAGCCTCCTTTAGTTATGCATATATGCTAACCAACTTCCACGCGTACATAAATGTTCAATTATATTGATAAATAATGAACACTTGTTGTATATCCAACAAGGATGTAGTATAATATTTTTTTTGGTGATGATATAGCATAATATTAATGCATGGTTGGTTCCTATGATTTTGATCAACTGATCCTCATTGGTGAAGGCGAGTTACTATCACCCTATCAGTGGATAACTCTCATCCTCAAATTTCTCTATGTGACCCCTCAATTGAAGATGGAATCAAGACCTGTTTTATTTTGATTTTCTTTTTTATCTTCTTTATTTTCATCCTCAAATCTCTCTCTCTCATACACACAAACACAAAACTAACACACTCACATGGATTTTTTGCAATATGCTAAGTGATGATAATCTTAGCCTTTAATTCATACTTGATTGAATGGAGGGTACTTATTATGATTTTATGTGGTTCTTTCTTGATACATGTGCATTAACTTAATATTTTTTTTTTAAATAAATGCTATATAACATTCTGGTTGCAATTTGATTGTTCCAGTCATGAAAATAAACTGTACAACATCTTTGTTGTTATAGTCCCAAATGTGTGTAGGTGGGGAGTTCCAATATGTCCCCAATGGCAGAGGAAAGTTACCATCATGGCAATGCGTAAGAGGACTCTGTGGCCTAACATCGCTCTGTCGATGGATCGGTCTCATCCTCAAATTTCTCTCAGTGCCCCGTCACATGAAGATGAAGCCAAGAGTAGGTTTGCTTATCTTTTCTTTCTTTACATGGCAACTTCCAAATGAAATGAGTTAATGCTTTCTAACTACTTACAATCGGGACAACTGTGAGGGACATATTGGTAGGCCTGGAGTTGTTTAATAATCTTGCTTGTAAGTCTTATACAATTTGCAACATAAGAATCAAAGTAAGCTTTAACCTAATGCAACATTGAACAAATAGAACCTTAAACATTACAAACTTAGATTTCCTTACAGAAAAACAAAGAGAGCACTTGTTGGCCTCTTTGGTTTGTTAAGGTTTTTTGTGCCAGTTTTCTCCTTCTTTGGTTTCGTCAAAGTCTTGGATATTTGTAATTACACCCACACCAGCTATGTACCAACCAAACAGAGCAGCAAAATATGATTTTCTGACTAAAATACTTGGAATCAGAAAAAGTTGCAGGGAAATATTAAAAGACACATAAGAACTTTTGATTCTTCATCAATTATGAAGAAATCAGCATATAAAACTGGAATATGATGTGTGATTGAATTTCAGGCTTTGAAGCAATGTTTGTTGTTCTTAGTCATTTCACAGACACTGTACACTAGGTATATTCAATTACAGCTTTCTATATGTATGTTTCATTTATATATTTGACTGTTGTGCATGTGTTTTCCCAAACTTATTCTATCCAAATGGAGTTCAGTGTTTGCTATTCATACAATTTTGTGACTATGATCAATTAGGTCTTATGTCGAATATATCTTGAAATTTACTGTTGTTGATTTACCCAAAAAAAAATTATTATTGTTGATGTCAACATTTATTCATCAAACCCTTGTCTCTTTCTCTCTCTCTCTCTATCCTCAACTCTCTAAACTTTCCTTTGATATTGTCTCTCTATTAATTAGGGCCTATACATTGCATTTTTCTCTCTCTAATCCTATTCGTTTTTCATCCATCGAAGGTTAAACATTCTTCATATGCTTTTTCTAAATTCGTAGCTTACCTCTTTTGCTGGAAATGATAATACAAGTAACCATTAGGTGGCAAGTTCTTCCTTTTTAGAATATGAATCAAATACTTCAAGTTCGACAATGCAACATGTGATACTTAATGATTCTGAGAAACACTTGCATTTGCACGTGTATGTATATATATATATATATATATATTTGGGAAGAAAAAAAGGATGCATAATGGTGTAACCCCTATGCCCATACAAAGAGGCGCGCGAAATTACTGTCTCACCATTGTAAAATAAGAATTCTCATGCACATGCACTCTCTCATTGCCCCTGATGGCCTAATCACTTCCTTCCCGATGAAGAAAGAAAATCAATCTCATAACCTTATAGGGCTCCTGAAACCTACTAACAAGGGTAAATATTATTCGTCTTCAAGATCATGAAGTTTAAATATTATATTTTTTTAATTAAGGGGCAGTTCTATCACGTGCATATTATAAGAGTTCACTTTAATGCAAAGCTCACTATACAATGAGAGATAAAAAGAAGTATGCAGTGTGAACATAAGGATCTTAGGTTTATTGGGAACTTTCTTTACTTCGAAAATGCCACCTTCGAGATGGTGAAGTTGTTTTCAATCGTGAATGACCCAAATTGAGGTCAACATTTCCATGGAGGAAGAGAGAGGACGAATGTATTGAAAAAAAATAAAGGAGAAGAAAATAATATTTGTTCTTTCTATGGTTATGCTGTGTGAACATAAGGATCTTAGCTTTATTGAGAATTTTCTTTACTTTGAAAACGCCACCTTTGAGATGATGGAGTTGTTTTCAATTGTGATGACCCAAATTGAGGCCGACATTTCCATGGGGAAAGAGAGGATGAACATACCAAAAAAAAAAAAAGAAGAAAATGATATTTGTTCTTTCTATGGTTCACTAAAAGCAAGCTGGTTTGATTCAAACTTATTATAATTGGACTAGTCTATTTAAGAAAGGAAGGTAGGTGTTTGATAGAGGGGTAATTTTTTGATATTTAAAATACTAAGGGAGAAAGAGATAGAAATTTATGAATTTTGACGAAATCAGAAAAGAAACAAAATTGGAACAAAGAAGTTTGATTAAATATAAGATAAACATGTTATAGTGTAATTGGTTGATGTGCAATAATATCCTACACCCTCTCAGCGAGATTCAATAAATTATAATATTTTTTTTAAAGAGAGAGAGAGAGAGAGAGAGAGAATGTTTCATGTTGGGAGTGTGATTCCTATATATGCATAAGGCCAATAGGAGTTTACAAGAAAACATCCATAGAGATTGATGTTGTTTTCCATTTCATGGGGTCGGGCTAGTCATTTCACTCCTATGTATCTATAATCTCCCCACATAACATTTACAGTTTTTCTTTACCAAAAAAAAAAAA